>NC_056730.1:1044668182-1044755682 GCF_019279795.1 Protopterus annectens | reverse complement strand
CTTATGAAAAAATGGTCCCACTTATTTTGTAGCTCTCAAACTTATCTAACAAGCATGATCCTAACATAATAGCAATATCATCCAGCATAATACCTAAGTCCGTACTATTTTTACATGCTCTAACATGTAATCACATAATAATACATTAAACTTAATGCATCATCTTCCAAATATTATATATTTACATTTAAGAGTACTAAATTCAACTCCTATCTTATTACACCAGTCAACCACATCCCTAAGATACTCATTTAATATTAATATATCTAGGTCTGAACTAAATCTTGATCTTGTGGTCATCTCCTTATTTTTGCTAGCCATGTAAACAATGCCCTGTGCTAAATTAAACAATACTGCGCACAAAAACAGAGCCTCACGAGACACCTGATCTAATAGTATTTCAGAACAGAAATGCTTAGGTTTTGTTCTACCAGACATTGTATCAGTTTTATGATGTGTGTTTGTAACACCTCATTTTTCCAAGTTTCTCATTATTTCAACAAGTGGCAAAATGTCAAAAGCTTTTGTTAAAGCCAGGTAAACAATGACATTTAGACTGATATCATGCAAAGCTGTCCATGCCATAAAACTTCACTAAATCTGTCAGTGTAGAAAAGCTGTTTAAACACTTATATTGGTAAATATCATTATTCCTATTATAGCTATTTAATTCAATTAATTTGCTTAGAACATATTTTAAAACATTACTCAGTATAAATGTATAACATAGAGATTGGCAATAGTCTATTAAGCACTTCATTATTCTTATAAATAGAAATGACTGTGAATTTCTTCCATCCTATTGGTACGCATTTGTTTTTAATAAGTTGTTTAATATATGATGCAGAGGAACAACCATTGGCCATCTAAATACATTTATGGACAACCAAGTGATGCAGTCTGGTCACATACTACTTGTATGTTTACCAGTTTTAAAACTTGACTTTATTACATTAATCTTGAAAATGCCATCTTATAATTGAGATCACAAGTATAACAGAATTATTTCTAAATTATAAATTACTAGTATTTGTAAAATAGCTAAATTCTCCAGCCATGACGGTAGTATCTGTTGCCTATTCATTATTAAACTTTATTAATTCTATGGTTGAATGAGACTATCTTTGGGAATTAACATACTTACAAAAAGCTTTTTTGGTCTCCTTATATCTCACAAGATTATTTTCAAACATAGCGTTGCACAATGTTATAACACTTTTCAAATGTTAGTAATGAGATTTAACCTTCTTTTGTCACAGCTTGTAGGATACTTTTTAAAAATGGAATTTAATCAATCTCTTTTTCTCTTTGAAAATTTTATTTTGATACTGTCACAGCAAAAAGAAGTCTGCATTTGAATGAATTATCATACTCAAATTTAGTTATAGAGTCAAAACCTGTGACACAGACGGAATGAAACTTGTTTCAACCACAACTTTCACTTTCTAACAATGCTGTGGAATGCCACATTTCTCCTACCAGATCTTGTTTCATTGCATTAATATTTAGTTTTCTGTAATGACAAACATTAGTCAAATTCTCAAATGACATACTTGTACAAATGGTAAATATGAGTGCATTATAGTCTGATGTGCTGAGGCTCTTTTCACATCAATATTGTAAATAAAATCACTATTGTATGAAAAGATAATATTTAAAATATTATTGCATGTAGATGCTGAAATTTTCACTGGATCATTTACATTTACCAGATCTATATATTTATGTTCATAGTAAGTTGAAGAATTCATAGCAATCTGGTCTATATGTAAACGATTAAGACCACACAAAAATTACAGATCCTTTTTGAAGGCTGTTTAAAATAACTTGTATACATTTTAGATGTCGACAGCTGTCTTTCTTAGGATTTCTCTAACATGCCAGTAAGCATAATGGTTCATCTGGTTAATGGCATCTATGTTGATGCCCAGAACCATAACCAGGATGAGGACTGTGAGGCAATTACAGGGGTGCAAACAGTGGTTGCTAATGAGGTGTGAGTACAGTACCTCATTATTTTAAGAAGGCTGGTTATATTGCAGTTTCTTAAATAAATGTTAATACTTCATTATGCATCTGCAGTGGTTTATTTTAGTTACTGAGAAAATCTTTTGATTTTTATCTTCTGTTGCAGGAAAAAAACTTTTTTTGGACTTTGGCTTGGGGAACTCCTCACCAGATTATTTAGCTTACAGCTCTGTTTATACCCAATACTTCAGCATCATCATGCCTCATATGTTTAATCCAAGTGATGAAGAATGCAGGATATTTTGACTTCTGGTGTTAATTTCCAAAGACATTCAAGTTTGGTAAACTCAACAAAGGTAAGATCTGAAGTATCCCAGCATTCAGTAAAAGTTATGTGGCACTTATAAAATCAGAATGTTACAAGTAATTATTCCCTTTTCGTAACTGCTCTTCTAGCTTGTAATAATATTTATTTATAGTGTGACTATGCTGAATGTGTCTAAACTACCCAGATGTTGTAAAACTGTTGGTTTAAAAAATCTTTTTTTATCATTGTGTCCAAGATACAGTCCATTATTAGAAGATATCCTTATACCATGGATGTATCCTCCCCAATATGTCATTATTTGTATGATTTTAGACCAAAAGAATTTCCCCAGCCCATTATTTAAAAAAAAACTTTGCCATAGAGAGGCAATAATTAGGCAGTTTTATGTGAAGGTATTATTTTAATAAATAGTATTTCAGTAGATTGAGAACAACAATTGAGAACAACAAAGTTCTAAACTTGTCTCAGTAGAGTTTGTCATGTGATGTAGTGGGATATTCATTGCACTACTTACTCCAGCAATGATTGATGATGGCCTCATATTTATATATTGGGGAAAATAATTTTAGCAGTTTAATAATAATATTAGACAGCTTCATATGCTGAAGACTATAGACCATTACTTACATTTTATTTAAAACTCCAACAGATCTCAGCTGTACCTTAAACATAGACTCTTCCAGTAATAAACCACTGCTGTTATGTTTTTGTATATTAACCCATCAGAGGAAAAGTTATAGTAGAATCATTACATTTAAGGTATAGAAAACTGCTCATAACATAAATCGTGCACAACAGTTTATACACCGTATATGGTTAGAAGAAATGCAATAGCAGGCTCCTCTCAAACGTTTACTCCTACTTAATGAACAAAACTACTACAGCCCAAAAAGCACACTAACATTAGTCTATTGCTAGACACAAACTAGCAATAGGAGGAAAAGCCATTTCCAGATTAGGACCAGCTACCTCCATCCAATTACCAAGTGACATAAATAATAGACAAAATTGGCAAAAATTCAAAAAAAAACTTAGAAGGCAGCATCTGTAAAATGCATCTACTATCACGGTATCAGGTAGTTTTGCAGCTTATAATGTCAGGTACTTGCATGTACAGGAATGTTTCAGTGTGTACACTTTTGCTAATTTACTACTGCATTTTTCAATGTGTTTGCTCTTCAATTTACTTTGAGGCATTCTTATGTAGTTATTTTACTTCTACATTGTGATCCTGTAAAATGACTTTTACTGTACTCTTAGACTCAAGCTGTGGCTGAAAAGGGTCAGTAGACCAGCCCACCTACTAGGATACCAAATTTTAAAATAAAATAAATAAAATAAAATAGTTGTTTGGGTGAGATTATAAATAGGAAGGGGCAGTATAAGGCAGATATGTCTTGTGATCAGAGTCATTTTTAGTTTGATTACAAGTGCAGTGATTAAAAGTGGTAGAAAATGTTAAAGGAATGAAACTGGGAAGATGTTAAAGCGATTAAGATGTCATTAGCTATGCCATATGCAGATGGTTTACTCATGGCAAACAAAAAAAAAATAAATCAGTGGATGAAGGAGAATAGTAGAGGGGTAGAAAATAACTTCAAAGAATGGACCTTCAGTTAAATAAAAGTAGAGTGAAGATGTTTGCCAGGTTCATTACACAGACTCTGCCTCTCACAAAAACAAAATGTTGTGAATCTTGCCTGATGAGATTTTTTAATATCTATGTTAATTGAGCCTGTTACAATCTACTCCATGTCCTTACAAGTGAGATTCATCAGGCTGATGGGCCTGTAGTTTCCAGAGTTGGTAGTAGCGTATGGATTAGGATCACTAGAGTTGTATGCCATACTTCTGCAGAAAAGTCTTGTTCTTGCTGTCTTCATTAATACATTATCCATGCCTGTGTATGTTTTGTTACTGGGTAATATTCTAGATACTCAAGAAAAAGAGGTAGAAAAAGTAGACATTAAAAACTGTTTTTTCCAGCTTACTACCTACCGGAAATAAAATGTGCCTAGGAGGCCAGTGTTTAAGGGATACCCTTAGACAGCTTTAAGGCAAACTCTTGCAAATTTTTATAATCAAACATATGACATAACAGATGACCCAGAAGTTGTAGTGTTGCCAGATCCATGAGTTTTATATTCAAACTGTGTACTACTATACAGAAAACAAGATCACATTGCATGCATACAGAATTCTGAACAAGAATATCACTGCAAATTATTTAAAGACACAAAAACATAGTCACATTCAGAAAAAGATATTCAGCCACCTCTTTAAGAGGTAAACAAAAATTAATAGTGATAAATATACTCATGGTTCACATTATGTGCCATATCAAATCAATGAAGCGTTTCAGTGCTGCATTGAATAAACCTTGTTACAGTTTTTTTTTTCATTTTACTAACATTATTTAATAGTGGCAGTTAAGAGCAAAAGTATTTTATTAAACACATTGTAATATGCATTTCAGCTATATTTAGTTTTGATGTTTCATTCCTTTCAGTACACGACCAGTCTGAAATAATGGCTGGCTTCTTAAGGGTCTTTCAATTATAGATAATCCCCCAGATTTACTAATCTTCCATGCAGGATTAATTTAGTCCTGCATGGAAGTGGCAGTTTAAGAGGAGGATGGCAGAGCGCCATGCATATTAATGAAGGTGTGCTGCTTGAACTCCTAATGCTACACAGAGCATGGACGAGTGCAGGGAGTGTGTCTGAAAGCAGAGTTGTCAGAATAAACACGCCCCTGCAAAGTAGAACAGAAGAATGCGTAAATAAATGAGTGAGACCGCTCATAGATGTCCGTATAGTCCCACCAACAGTCCCCATGTGTGCAGCAGCAACAGTACATTTAAATAAAATGCAGAAACCCTGTTATTTATTTTTTTAAAACCCCGAGTACAGCTAACCATAGGTGCGCAGGTTTGCCCATTGCTTAGCTACGGTTAAAGCAGCTGAAAGGGCTGAAGAGGATAACAAGGAATATATATATACAAATGAGACAGCACAGCAATAGTGTAGTGGTTAGAGCATCGGCCTAATGAGCAGGCATTACTGGTTCAAGTCCGACTGCAGCCCATATCGTTTTCCATGTGAAATTTGTATATGAACATATTTTAACAACTTATTGCCATATAACCTACATAATAACATTTAAATGTGAACTGGAGTACTGCATTAAATGCACATGTGAAGTGTCAGTGTCATAATGAATAAGGCACTAGTAAGCAGGTATAAGCACAAATAAGCAGTGGTAAGCATGTTTAAGTGCATTTGTGTGGGGGTAAGCATTGCCTACACAGATTAAGCAAAGTAGAAGCTAACCGAGTGTAAGAAACTGTAACTGAAGGTTAGCAGTGCTTACCATCGCGCAAACCCGCTTACAACTGCTTTAAAGTGCCTTAATCACTCTGGATCCAACAGCCCATGTTCTGCTCAGCAACAAAATAAACTGTCTCTGCAAGGCTCAAACTCAGGACCCTGTACACTATAGTTACAGTAGTTAACTACTAAGCCATCATAGCAATTGATATGACTGAGGTATCAGCAAAGTAATCCTCACCCCAGGAAAATCAAACCAAACGTGAAATGAATCTATGTACAGTGTGAAGTGGTATAACCTGCTACATAACATAAACATGTGAACTGGAGTACTGCAGTAAGCATAGATTTAAGGTGTTATTGCAATAAAGTGTAGAAGTCCACAGGTCCCCATACAGTGTATGTACACATGAATCACGGATACCAGAGACATATATAACCTGTAATGAAGAATAAATCATTGCCAAATGGCAAATATAGTGATAATCAACTATGAAGCAATGCTAACCGCAGCACAGCTCAGGTTAGTAAGTGTAAGCAATGTGTAGGGGAGCCAATTCAATCTGCCTAGTGGTATACCTCTTTAAACAGTGCCAACCGTATGTAAGCAGATGTGCCCATAGGTTAGCCTTTTCAAAACTGGCCAGTCACGGCAAAGTGAGGGAAAATGGCTGTATTTAAACCCCACAGGTGGGAATATGTTTCATAAATGGTTGTAGCTTCCTACTGCAGGCAGAATGGCCAGTGTGGGTGAAGGCACTTGATTCGGAGCGCAGCGCTGGGGCATCCAGAAGTCAAAGTTCGTGATATGGCTCCTGGTAAAACACCATAATCAGAGACTACTGCAGGGTCAGTACGAGGGCTCGCAGTACAAAACAGAGGCCTGGGACAGTCTCGCCCGTGACCTCACCAGTGCCACAGGTATCTCCCAGACTGGTGAGCAGGTCAGGCACCACCATGCTGACCTGAAGCGGCAGATGGGGGATGTCCTGGAACAGTGGATCCAAGAGTCTCGGCAGATGGCCAATGTCCCAGTACTGAGTAAGTACACATTCTACTAAATAGTAAATAATTGCCTAGCTTGTGTATACTATGGATAGGTATGGCTAAATATCAATACATTTCTCTGACAGCTGCAGATGAGTGGGCTGCAAAGGCTGCATCACAAGGCAGGTTAGTAATCAGTTTGCATGTACTGTCATAACAAAGAATGTAAGAGCCTTAGAAAGTGTTGTACCAGTAGAAATAAATGTGTTAATAGTCTGTGAATAAAGGTATAACCCCTGGAGTTCTTCTGTTTACTCTTCTCTCATATGTTTGCAATCTGTTCCATACTATAAATAGTACTGTTGTATCTTAAGTAGTGTCACCCACACTGTGGTATGCAGATAAAATGGGTATGACATCCTGCATAACAATGTTGGAAGTGCCAAGAGATCAGTCATATTGTACTAGTTAGGGAGACTTAGAAAACAGTCTAAAACTTTACATCAATTCCCTGATAGCACAGTGTACTGTGATGTTAGCAATAATTTTTGGTCACACACAGCAGGGGTTCGACTCCTGGGAGTGCTACCAAGTTGTATGCATAATCATACTCCACAACTGTACAGACTGTGATACAATGTTCAGATAGAAAGCTGTATGCATAATTACATCTAAAAACAGTATTTGCTTGAATGTTCCAATTGCAGGTTGTATGCATATTTATACCCCACAACTGTTCCAATCTGTCCAGCATGTCCATATAAATGGCCCATATCACCAGCTTGGTACCCTGTTCCCCTGAAAATTCAGTGTGATGATTCAAGAAATGTAGGCAGCTGTCAATGACATATAACTGATAGTTAAACGTGTACATAGTCAAAGAATGTATATGAATACAAACCTGTCAGTCTAGCACCTCACCCAAAGTGTATGACAGCAATTCTCAACATATGTTGCATTAACACCTGCAGCCTGTCATGCCTGTATGTAAGACACAGGTCACGTATATAATAATCTATAAACATACCAGTGTACAACATAAGCCATTGTGTAGTATAATAATACATGTAAGGGAAAGATCACTGCAGTGACTAAGAATGTTGTGAAAACTACAAGGATATATTAGTTGTTAATTGAACCCTCTATCTCACTCCTACCATATGTGCATAATAACCCAATGACACTCCTTAACTGGTATGTGTACACTCCAAACTTTTTTTGGGACATATGTCCTAATGGTTTATAAATATTCATATTTGTTTCTATGCACGTGCCATGTTAAAATACACACATATTGGTGGCTTGTTGCCATCAATGAAACCCACATGCTCCTGTAATGGCCACTGTTGCTCCATATATGCATGTGTTCTGCTTGATCTGCAACTGTGTTAAATCTGGTGTGTCGGGTAATGGGAATACCTATGCATGCTGTTATAAATAATCCTGAATGCTGTTGACTGTTACTAACCCATATCTGCCATAAACCTGTGACAACACAGCTTGTATGGGAAGGCCGGTCCCAGCTGACCCACCTGTCCCACCTCAGCTGGCCATGGCACAGGACACCAGCACATCTGGGGCCCAGCCTAGGACCTCTTCCTCCTCTGTGGGCCCTGTACCACCTTCGGGAGGAACTGCTGCAGGGGATGGGGCTTGTCCCCCTTCAAAGCGGGAGCGGAGGGGAACCTGTCACCCATCAACAGGTCAGGGCTGTGGTGCATAGGGAGCTCGATCTGAAGTATTGAGAGCGGCTACGCCAGCTTGAGGGCCGAGAGACACTATTAGGGGGTGAGCCTGCCCCTCCTATACAGCCCCCATCACAGCCACCTTTGAGGCTATGAAGGTGCAGTGATGACTGCCCATGGGTGAGGTCCTCAGTCCCACTGTTACTAGTTGAGGACTCATGGGCTTGCGACTTCCAAACACCCCTCCTGTCCAAGGTGTTTACCCCCCACATGTGTCATATACCGCTGCTGTATGCATCTTGTGTGTCTTGTCTGTTAACCTACTCAACCTCCCTCCCCAAATATACCGACTACCCCTCCCCAACATCCCACTCTCACCTGAAAAAAAAGAAAAGGGCAATCTGTTCCCATAAAAAAATTTCGCCCCATACATAGCTGTCCATTTTGCATATGTGTCCACTGGACACATGTAATCTGGTCTAATTGGCTTCACAATTAATATATGTTGTCCTCACCCCTCTCCCAGGGGTTTGAGGGTCCAAATGTACCTGCAAATATAGTGTATATGCACAGCTGTTGCAGTCGAAAAAATAGGCAGCTATGGACCTTTCCTATACCCTTCCTGCACATGCCTAGCTATTTTCCCTACTGTCTTTCTCTCTTTGTGCCCCATTTTTCACCACTTTCCTATCAACCCCTTTTTCTTTTCTTTTCAAGGAATTAATACGGGGGTGAGCAGCAGTAAGCACTGTTAAGCAGTGGTAAGTGGGTTTGCGCAGATTTGCATGAGGGTAAGCCATGCCTACACAGGTTGAGAAATTTGAAGCAAACTGATTTTAAGAAAATATAAGCGGAGGTTGGCAGTGCTTAATGTCTTACCATTGCAAACCTGCTTACAACTGCTTAAAAGTGCCTTAATCACTCTGTAGCAAATGTCCCTTGCTCTGCCCAGCAACAAAATAAACTGGCTCTTCAGGGTTCGAACCCAGGACCCTGCACTCTATACACAAAGTGATTTGCCACTAAACCATGGCAGATATACATAACGTGACATTTTTACTAACATATCATGCAGCACAATCAATTAAAAGTACATTAAATGTATTAATATCATACCACACAACCTGTTAATGCAAAAAGTCTAGACAAAGTATGCCACACTGTGGGTACAAATAGGGATATATGTCAACTAATGCTCTAATACACTTAAAATGTTGCTAGTTACACAGTTATATGTATTAGAACACATATGTAGAAGGAGATGAAATCTGAAACACAAAAGTGTTGGCACTAGTTACTGACTTCAATGCTGTGATCATCCATGACAATTGTCAAGTGAATGAAGAACAGGCCAAAATATGAGCTGGACATGCATGGACATATGGACAGATATATATCTGTAAATGTAGACAGATAGACAGCTATATGTGTATAAATATATATATATATATATATATATATATATATATATATATATATATGTGTGTGTGTGTATATATATATATATATATATATATATATATATATATACATATTAATGTATGACGCACAAATAATCATATAACATCAACTGTATACAGATACATGCATATGTTCATATGTATTATATACATATATATATATATATATATATATATATATATATATATATATATATATATGACTATATATACACACACAAATACATTTACATGGCGGAATACATTCCCGGTAGTGTTGTATACCTGGGCTGGATTATATGTATGTGAAAACATCATGATTATGCGTATCTGCCATGGCTTAGTAGCAAATCACTTTGTGTATGGTGTGCAGGGTCCTGATTTCGAGCCATAGAAGAGCTGTTTATTTTGTTGCTGGGCAGAACACACCCCCTTGGATACAGAGTAATTAAGGCACTTTAAAGCAGTTGTAAATGGCTTTGCACGGGTTTGCGCGACGGTAAACACTGCTAACCTCCGGTTACATTTTCATACACTCAGCTTCTAAATTGCTTAACCTGCGTAGGCAGTACTGAGCTCTGTGCAAACCTGCTTAAAACTGTTTTAAAGTGCCTTAGTCACTCTGTATCCGACGGGATGTGTTCTGCCCAGCAACAAAATAAACCGCTCTTGCACGGCTCAAACCAAGGACCCTGCACACCATAGATAAAGTAATGTACCACTAAGCCATGACAGATACCCAGATATTCAATGTTTCAGAAACATAGCCAGTCCTGTCATGTAACAGTGCAGATAATGTATACCAACATCTAGATATTTGTGTGTGGAACTATATTACAACTTTAACAGATGCAACATATCCATATATGTGTGTGTGTGTGTGTGTGTGTGTGTGTGTGTGTGTGTGTGTGTGTATATATATATATATATATATATATATATATATATACACACACATATATAAATATATATAACAGATACAACATATCAATATATTTTGTTTTACTAACTCTATATACATATATATCACTATATATGCACATATAGTTATATATCTGTTAGCATATATATATATATATATATATATATATATATATATATATATATATATACATATCTATATAGGTATATATGGCCATACATCTATAGATAGCAATTGCAGATGAACAAATACACATATGTTTACATGCACCGTTAATGGGGATGAGAGGCCCCACACACTATATGTCTTGTACGAATAGGCATCCCCCACACAGCCAAACACACGCGCCCTGCAATACACTACCAAGTACAGTCTGCCTCCCATAGGACATGTAATATGTGGAAACCATCAACATCCCCAGGATTACAGATACACAGATACAGATATATATATATATATATATATATATATATATATATATATATATATATATATATATATATATATATATTTATGCATGTGACTACACATACACACGCAGATATATGTACAGTAAGATACATATGTAGAAGGTGCACACAATCTGGAACAGCCACTATGCCAAAAGTTAACACCTGAACAACTGAACACTGGGCCACATATACTAATGTCAATTGTTGCCTGCAACATATAACCATAGATAGGTCATAGGAAAGACTCCACACACAGGTTTGTAGAAATGTGAATCCTTTAATTGTGTACTATAACAGTTCAATATGCAATGTCATATAGCTGTTCAGATACTGACAACCATATAAACAGAGTACTGCAACTGTGAAACATTTACTCTAATACAGTAGTCTGGAAAGGTTCACAACTGTTGCTGTCCAGGCCAAGCCCTTCAGAATGTACAATAGTAAAGACAGACTGGGTCACAGGGTACTACACAATCAACAGTATGTACTGCAGGTATGTAGTTCAGCAGCCTCTATCTACACTCTGTACAAACTCGGTAGGAGGTAAAGATGTTTTGTGATCAAATGCGTTCTAACTGGTACATAACAAGGCATAATAAGCAGAACAGTTTGTATGGCAGGAGGCAGTAGGCTTGCAGTACCCCAAGTCATGTAAGTAATGTCAATATAGGTGGAGTATATGGTACTGTACATCCAGATACCTTGTGGCAGCTCACCTCTGATACCCCCATATTTTGTAACAGTCCATGTCATTTAAGGTGCTCCCCACCTAGACTCATTAATACAGGCCCATATACCACTGTTACATACACTGGCCTTTGCAGTGCATAAGGGCACACATGTGTTGTGTAGGTGACATCCACACATATATGGCCCCAGCCCCACTGTATGTGTGGGGGATACAACAACAGTGGACTAATAGTAGCAATGGCAGTGTGATATACTGACAGCCCACTACAGAACAACCCCTAACAGCATGACATATGTGCAAAGCTTGGTATGTAGATGGAGGACAGAGGCTTGAACACAGAAACATATGTGGAACACTGTTGCCATACACTAAGCAATTTGCTGGTGTTACAGGATAGTCTGCAACATACCCTTAGTCAGGGAATTGAGGTTATTAATAGAAATGGATGCAGCCATGTAGTGAGAACACGCAACACACACACACTACCAGTGTAATATCTGACACAGGACCTGTGTGGTGGAAGGACAACACATGATAGGCATACCTCTGTCCAGCAAGAGGATAGGCCCACAGTACTGAGCTGTGCAGACAGACTGCATTCCAAGGTACACTAGTATGTACACACACTCCCTCTAACACCAGTACTATGCAAAGCATAACACAACTCTACTCACAGTCTATCTGTAGTTCCTGATCATCCTACAAATATGTGGCCGCTCTGAGTGTGCAGATTCTCCTGTAAGAGGTATTGCTACCTGCTGTCTGTATCACTGATGCCCACACACAGAAGGATGTCCATCACACAGGAAATGTAAAGGGACCACGCCCACATGGTGTAGGGATTTATAGTGGGTAGTTGCCATGACAGTGGTAACTGAATGTAGAACATGAGTCATTATATATATATATATATATATATATATATATATATATATATATGGGTCCCCTACTATTTACCGAAACGCCAATTCGCCGACAAAGAAATCACCGACACCAAACGACCGACAACAAAAAGTACCGACAACGCAAAACACCGAACACCATAACACCGACACACTACACGTAAACAACACAGTACACTACAGGACATATCCACTAGCCCTAACCCAAACCCTAACCCTAAGGTCCGACACTACCGCACACCCTCCCTACCTGCACCCTAACCCTAACTCACTTACCCACCCCTAACCCCAAGCTCGACACCACCGCACCCCCTCCCTACCTGCACCCTAACCCTAACTCACTTACCCACCCCTAACCCCAAGCTCCGACACTACCGCACACTCTCCCTACCTGCACCCTAACCCTAACTCACTTACCCACCCCTAACCCCAAGCTCCGACACTACCGCACACTCACCTATCACACACCCTAACCCTACATCCCTCACTATTGCACACTTACCTGTCCGCTCCCTACTCCTAAATCCCTCACTATCGCATACTTACCAGGTCGCGCTTACACATTCCCCTTGTCGGTCTTCCGGCTGTCGGGATTCCAGCGTGTCGGTCAACTGCGTTGTCGGTCGTTTGGTGTCGGTGATTTCTTTGTCGGCGAATCGGCGTTTCGGTAAATAGTAGGGGACCCATATATATATATATATATATATATATATATATATTTATATATATATATATCTGGATAGGTAGATGTACATATATTTCCACCATATGCCTTGGACATGGAGTGTAGCTGTACCCCTGCCCCTACAGTCCCAATGTCGTAGTGGAAGGGGATGCCAGGTATGTATAGCAGGTATATTACTAGACTGTTGCTACTGTCATTGACATTGTCTTCACAGACATGGTGTGTGTGGATGCTGAAATCTGCTTATAACATGTGTGCCATTGGCTAGTGACAAACATCATAAGGAAATAGTGCACCACATGTGTACCAGGCCTGACAATATGGATGCAGAAAGCCATGTAGATGGGTATAACACATAACGACTGGTATACATTTGGCATAATAGGTGTTGTATTCACACACTCCTGTCTGGCCTGACACATAGTGACTGCTGGTACAGGGGTGCCATGGACACATACCACCCACTATATATTGACATATATCTGTACAGCACCCCGCTGCTCTGTCTGACATACATGACATTTAAGGGTGACCCGGCAGTAGTACATCTGGCAAGTATCTGCACATGACATCCCACTGGTTAAGTACACTAAGCTGCTAGGCATGTAACAATTCACTGTGCAGGCTACAGGCAGACTGGCTCAACTCTGCCCTACATCTCATATGGGGGAATGCACATGTACCTGCATATATAGCAGGCTCAACAGCTATGCCACAGCACAGGGTAAGATACACCTGTGTGACAGTGCATAACCACAACCAATGTGAACACAGCAACAGCCACATATGGTAAGCTAGCATAATATTACAGTATATGGACTATCTGTTCTCTGTTCTACACTATCCTCATATATGCCACTCACAGAATGTCCCTATATATACTGGGCTGCTACACAGTTTCATCTGATGGTTGTCTGTGGTATGGGACATGTGTGTGTATGGCCCTACAAACATGTACGGCAAAACGGTACCATACAGTGGGGCAGCATGTAACATCTGATAGAAGGGGAGCTAGAACAATGACATCTACCACAGTCTGTACACAGGCTGAAGTACATATTAACAATACACACACTGCCGACATTCACCATCACTACACAGACCTCATTACTGTACAAACATCCGCAGAATGTCCAGCTTATGTCATGAAATATAACCCCGCCTGTACATGACGTGTAGCAATCTGATACATCATTGGCTTGTTATCAGATATGATGACACTCTTTATGGTGTACAGCACATATGCACCACTTCATGCACGCCATATGTACAAAGGTTGACAGTGGTGTGGCTAACAGCACATACACAGGGCCAGTATAGACATGTTGCTGTGATAACCTTGCATATTTTGCATTGTAATGGTCTTTGTTGCAATATATGTCCTATAAGGGATATGAAATCAGTAACTGTCACAGCCTTCACCATCTACAAATTGCAGTCCCCACACTACCTTATGCATTCCACAGATAGATGCACTGTGGCTACCACATGAAAACATAGGCACAACACTGCCCAGTCTGCAGATGACCCTGCAGATGGGGATTCCTCATATACATGGAACTGACGTGGCAGGTATTACTACATGTACGACAGGCATATCCAGAGAAACACTCCAAATGCAGTATAGCAGCACTTACAGTCTGTAGTCAGTTCAGGCACATCCCCCTCCTGTTTGTTGCCCCCTTTCCACAGTGTATGTTGTTAGAGGTAAATCCCCAATCCATCTGAGATGCTGTTTGCCAAACAACAGATCTAGTTCCTGCTCACAGTGACTGAAAAGGCCCAACACCACCATGATGTTCCTAGGTATTGGAGTGTGTTTCCATGCAATTGGCTATGGGATTGTAACCACAGTTGTTCCACATGCAGTCAGTTAGGGGAGGGCTGCAATTCGTGCAGAGGCCATCATCTGATAATGAGCATCACGTAAAATACACATGCTGCTGCCTAAGCATCCACCAGAGAGAGAGAGTGGGGGAGGCAGACAGAGGCAAATACATGTCAGGGAGGGGTGGGAGTGTAAAACTGAAGCATGCTTGTGTCACACACCTACCAGCACAGGGTATAAAACTCCCAACAACTATGTAGTGCTATCACAGTTCGATGCAGTTATTGGATGCACCGCATGGGTTACCTGATGTGGAGCACTCAGAACATATATGTGAGGGTGAGTGACATCTGCAACAGGGATATGGTAGATGTATGGTAGGTGTCATATACATGCCTGTCTGCATGAACAGGTGCCAGCATCAACACATGCACACTCACACAGGGACGCACACACATTGACACACTTGGCAGGGCCAGGAGTGCAACTCATCACTAGTGAGATTGCCACAACACATCGATGTGCAGGTATCACATGCACCACACGGGTCATATGGAGGCCGTATGGGCAAAGAGTATGAGGAGATGTCAAACATCAGACAGCATGCTTCAGCATGCCCTGGGGTTTGTAGTGAGTGTGGATGTGGACATACGCACCATACAACACACACACATATGCACACACAGGGTGCCATTTCTGACATGCATGGATGTATGTCTACATGGGTGTGTGGTGGTCAACTGTGCCAGCAGGCTGTACAAGGGTAGGCGATGGGTAAACCTTGGCATCAGGCCACATGATAATGGTCTGCATTGTGGCTCTGGCCTGTAGTTACTGCATTTGCCCACACAGATGGGTATTGCATTCCCCCATCCAGTCACCTGGGTGACTGTTGTGTGTGGCCAATGCTGTACACTACATGCCATGCATGTGTTCCTTAGTCCATGACATGGATGGTGTCTGGGATGTGCACAATTCCCACATGCATGTACAGTGACATGTGGAACTGTATCTGGGGTGTCTGGCCCATGTTGTAAACACAGATTATCATCAGATGTGCCAGTCTTGCCCACCTGTGGCAGGAATTGGTAATGGGCAGCAGGTTTACCCCTCACCTACATTGATGGCATGCCAACAGCATTCCCTGATGTCAGTGTCATCTGTCCATACAGAGCATGTTGTCAGGTATGGTATGTCCGTTGTGAGTCACATGTGAAGGCATCACAGGGGGTGCAGGTGTCCATTGGGGAACATGGTAGAGGTGCACAGTTTGCATGTACGTACATATTGGACAGATGGGCAGGGTGACATGCCCTCTGTAGCCCACTGCTATCACTGCATAGCTATTATCAGTGACCAATATTCAGTGTACTACCCACATATTGGCTGCTGCCTAGGTATGTGTGTTCATATGACACATAGGTTGAGTGTGTGCTCTGGGTAATAGTGGGGTTGCTAACTTGGATTGGCTGGCCTTGATGTCACATGTATGGGTATGGCTTTGCACCCCTGCCTCCCAGCTAATTTACATCTGTTATCCCTGTATGGTTAACATTGTGATATATAGTAGGGCCACCATAAAAGAAATAAGCAAAACCCCCTGCACATTGCCCACAGGTCACACACACACACACACACACACACACACACACACACACACACACACACACACACACACACACACACACACTCACACACACCTGTCATGTCTAGGAGTAGATCCTCTACCTAACTAGTTTATTACACTGCAGTACTACACAGTTATAGTATGCACCATGTACATTACTGGAGTACTTTTTCCCCAAAGGTGTATTTCACAGTGAATGACAGCAGGATTACCAAAGTAGGGCATTTCAACTGTAATGCAAGTGGCTTGCCTAAAATGCATTGTTCCCTATACAGACATTGAGACACACGCAAAAAAGCCACAACTGACATATGTGGTTATAGAACCCCTGACCAAGGTCTATATCATACTAGAGCATAGAGCTATTACAGGACACACCACAGGGATTACTAAAGGCACCTTCCCCAAAGGTGTATTTGACATTGAATGACATCAGCAGGTTTAGCAAAGAAGGGCATTTCAACTGTATTGCAAGTGACTAGCCTAAAATGCATTGCTCCCTACACAGACAGTGAGACACCCACAAAACATCTGTAACTGATATGTGTGGGTATAGAACTCCTGACCAAGGTCTCTATCACACTACATCATAGAGCAGTTATAGGCTGCACCACAGGGATTACTAAAGCACAGTCCCCCCCAAAGTTGTACTTCACAATGAATGACATCAGTAGGATTGGCAAAGTAGGGCATTTGATGCCTATGATTTATTGCTCCATAAACAGACATTGCAACACACACACACAACATCCAGAACTGCCATGGGTGGAAATGGAACCCTACCACAGTTCTAAACCACACTACAGCAGTATGCAGTTACAGGATGCGCTACAGAGATTACTGGACTATGATTTTCCCACAGGTGTATTTCTAGGTGAGTGACATCAGCAGCCTTGCCAAAGTTGAGTATATGAATTCTATGGAGTGTGAGTAACCTAAAAAGCATTGTTCGTTACTCAGTCACAGACAGACAGAGACACAAAAACACACAGATTCACACACACACACACACACACACACACACACACACACACACACACACAGTTGCCAAGTCTGGGGTTAAAACATCTTCCTATCTTACTTTATCACACTACAACAGTATGTAGTTACAGGACGCACTACAGGGCTTACTAGGCTGTGTGATTTTCCCAGAGTTGTATTTCCAGGTGAGTGACATCAGCAGCCTTGCCAAAGTTGAGTATATGAATTGTACAGAGTGTGACTGGCCTAAAAAGCATTGCGCTCTACTCAGTCAGACACACACACAGATTCACACACTAACAGTTGCCAGGTCTGGGATTAGAACACCTACTTAACTATTTCATTATACTAGAGCAGTACACATTTACAGGAGATGCTACAGAGATTACTAGGTGATAATGCTCACAGAGGTGTATTACTAGGTGAGTGACACATCAGCAGCCTTGCCAAAGGTGAGAATATGAATTGTACGGAGTGTGAGTAGTCTAAAAAGCATTTCTCTCTACACAGTCAGAGAGACACACACACACACACACTCACCAAGTCTGGGGTTAGAACTACTACCTAACTAGTTTATCACTACAACAGTACGCAGTTATGGGATGCGCCATGGGGATTACTGAGCTACAGCTCTCCCAAAGGTGTATTTTACATTGGATGACCTCAGCAGGCTTGTCATGATACTGCTATGGGGAGGGTGGTAGGTGCATGGGCCATAACCCGTTCATGTAGGGGTTATCATGCCACATGCAGGCACACATGGGGTCATATGCCACAGGTACATGTATACAGCTTCTAGGTGACTACGTCCTTGTACAGTCATGTTGCACAGCTGGCACGTGCACCATATAGTCTGTCATGCTGACAGATACTGGTGGCTAGTTTCTGCAGTGAGTGACACCTGCACCTCATGTGTTTGGTGCCCTTTGGCCATGTGCTGTGTGGGACAGGCCCAGATGGCTCCTTGTCATGGTCACCCACTTCCACACATCTATGTCCATCTATCTTTGGTTTATTATAGTGTGTTGCCCTTACATATATGTCTGTATTCCCATCCACTGTGTGTGCAAGGCAGGAGTGGTGCATACTGACATGTGTCTGCAATAAGAACTGCAACTGCCAGATATGTCTGGTCCACTGTTGTTTGCAGACATGGCCTTCATGTGTTTAAGTGTGTGAGCATGCCCAGTATGACCTTTCAGTATGTTGTTGACTGACATTGCCTTCATTCGTCTAAGTATGTGAGCATGCCCAGTATGGCCATCTGTATTGCATGTGTGGATCAAGTCCAGGTAGTTTATAAAGTGGTGCTGACCTTTGTGTTGTACACCGACAGGTAGCATGCTGTGTCTGCAGGGTATACATTGATCATTTGGCATTGAATGTTGCTACATTTCTGCATAGTGGGAGGGGGCACCTGACTGTTTCTACATTTTTACACAGGGGTGGGGGGCGCACCTGACTGTTACTATAAGTGTAAGTAGGATGGTGGGGCACACCTGACACTTTTACACATTTGCTAGGACTGTACTGGTATGTCAGGTACACCATTTCAGTCTGTGGACTTACCTATTGTGCTGGCTAGAGGCATACCAGTGTACTACAGATCTTAGCTTTAACTACCAATATTAGTTTCTGACTTCCTAGCCTTCACAACTTACATCCAACTGCCTGGCCTGCTGTAGTCTGCCTGCATAGGCCTGTGGGAGGGGTTACCCATAGGGCTCATTCAGAGGCCATAGTACAGCATTTGTTTGTGTTTGTCTACACCTATGCTGCTGGCTGTGACTGTTGTTGGGTATGTCCCCCCCCAAACTGGCATGTGTGAGTTACTTACCTTGTAGGTGTCCCAGTATTGTGGGTGGTGCTGCAGGGCTGCCTATGTCGGATGCACATAGTACACTCCCTATACATGGTTGAGCACAGGTAGTGCCATGTTTGGCATCCCTTTTACTGTATGTGCGAGTCGGAGAGAGGTGACATTCCCTGGGTCCATACTGTGTCAGTACATTTGCTATGCGTTGCCTCTTTGCCAAGGCTAGGGCATACTGGGCATGCCTCCTTCTGCCTACTGGGGCAGACTCACGTTGTTCCTCTTCTGAGTCACTCTGTGCCTGTGCAGGCCTTGGCACTGGTGGGGGACTGTGTGGCCCTGCCTCATGCTGTTCCTGCTGCAGCTGTTTCCGCAGGATCATATTGTGTAGCATGGCACATACAAGGACAATTTGGGAATATGTAGGTGGTGAGTACTGCAAGGCTCCACCGGATGTGTCCAGGCATCGGAACCATGACTTGAACATCCTAAACACACGCTCTATTATGATTCATGTTTGTGCATGTGCCTCATTATGGAGTTCTTGTTCAGGTGTGTGTGCATTTCTGATGGGTATCATCAATCATGGCTCCAGTGCATATCCAGCATCCTTCACTAGGTGACCATATGGGATGTCCCCAATGGCAAATGTCTGGTACAGCTGCGTCAGATGCCAGATGTGGGAATCATGGTAGCTTCCAGGGCAGCCAGCACACACATTCATTATTATGCCCTGGGCATCGCACATGACCTGGCAGTTGATGGAGGGGAAGCCCTTGCGGTTGATGTAGATCCTACCCCGCTCACCTGGTGGTGCTTTAATGCACATGTGCGTGCAGTCTATTGCACCCACTACCTCAGGGTATTCTGCTATTTGGTGGAAGAGACGCATATTGCTGGCCAATGCCTAATGGGTGATGGGGAAATATACGTGCTCATCGACATGTGCTGACATGGCATCCAGGAACTGGTGGAGCACCCTGAATGCTGATGCCTGTAAAATCCCCATCATATCCCCAGTTGGCCTTTGGAAGGTACCTGTAGCTAGTATTCTTAGGCCTACACATACCTTGGTATCCACTGGGATGGGTTCCCCTCTGTTAGTTCTGTGTTTGAGGCGTGGCTGGCACAGCTCAACAATTTGCTGTAATAGGTCCCTGTCCACCCTATAGCGCTCCACTATCTCCGGCTCATGTAGCCCTTGGTAGGTTACCCTGGGTCTGTACATTCTTTTCCATCTCCTCACTGTGGGTTGCTCAGCAGCATTCACATCCTCACCACCCTCAGCCTCTTGCACATGCTGGTTTATGATAGCAAAAGCAGCCCCTAACATTTTTTTCTCCTGCTTTCATTTTGTAAAATTTCCCCGTGTGTATACACCGGTGGTGCAGAGGTTTTGGGAAAAACAAGGGGGAAAGGTGTATGCGTAGTTTATAATGGTGTGCTGGGCTGGGTTGCTGCCTGTGTAATTGGCTGTTTCTGGTACATTTCATCAGTCAGCTAAGCTAGTTCTCATTGATTACCTTCCTACTGCTGTTTTCCCTTCCCATTGCCACCCTGTTTAAGCCTGTGTGCACGCCGCGCAAACAGAGTGCTCAAATATGCACAGAGCTGCTATTTCCTGGTTTAACTTCCTTTTTCTTCCTGTAAGACCCGGTGCATGGCATGCGCACCTGCTTACACTTTGTAGAGAGTGCTAGGCAGTTTGGACACCCCCCCCAGCTTAGCTGTGCTAAGCTAGGAGCAGTCCTGTGCCACAGGGCTCCAATCCACTTACTCTATGCTTGACACATACCCCCATGATGTCACCTATATCCAAGTCTTGCATCCAGCTATTTATACTCTTACACTCTTGGGACCTGCCTCACACCCTGGGAAAATCTGGGATTCACTATCCTTCCCCTCATTTGTATAAGATTGCCTGCTAATGCATAGTTACATGTCCCACACTGAGCAACCACTACTCACTGGCCAGGTTGGCTGCCATTGACTTGCATGGCAGAATACTGATTTTAGTTAGAATGCTCACTTTCAGTTTATTTTCTTATTTTCCCCCGATCCCGTTTGCACGCCGCTGCCCCATACTTAAACAGCCGAGATCAGCAAAAAAAAAATGAAAAGTTGATTTTTCTATTTTTTTAACAGTTTGCAATGCCAGTGGCCTTATACTTGGCTATTGGCATGCTTTCTGAATGATATGCAGCCTTTATTTGGAGCTGTCATAGCTCCATTTTGGAATTTGCAGAAATGTACTTGGTTACTAACCAAGTACATTTCTGCAGACTGCACTAGTCTTGCACGGACGATTGCAAGCTTCCTGGATTGCAAAATCACCTCATTTGCATGGATTTCTCCTGAAAATTAGGTGATTTGCATACCAGGGGTTAGTTCATGCAGGATTAGTGCTGGAGCTCTCGTGCACACCCTTCCTGGCTGTTCCTGAATTGCATGGCAGACATATTGCCTGCGTGAGCTCCTGCACTCATCTTGCACTCCGTGCAAGCTTTTGAGAATCCTGGGGAATGTTGTAAACAAAATGTACTGTGTTCACAGATGTCATTCGTGATGTAGAAATTCCTTCATTAGATAATTTCTGAGACTTTGTTAGGGCACTTTCTTTTAACATCCATGTCAATATATGTTTCTCAGGAAACTTCCTTTGGTATCTATGTGGAGACTTTGAATGTATCATAAGTTCTGAAGACATTGCAAACATTTTCGCTTTGTGTTATGCAGTCACTTTGAAACATATTAATTTTGAATAGACATGTCTTGTCTCTTCTAAGCATTATGACTTTAGAAGTTTCAGCAATAAATCATCTTCACTGCTCATATTTCTTTAGAACAACAGCTTATGTTTTGGTTCTTACAGTAATGCTATTTAATTTTCATTTTATCTCCTTTCCTTGTTTGAGAAAGAGGTTGGACAAATTGCATTTTCTGCCCAGAGTAATTCTGTTTCAGCCTCTTTTTAACTTTATTTTGATTTTCAGATATTAGCAAATAATCAGCGATAAGGATACTTCTTTTTAATCTCTCACCCATGAATAACAGCAGGTTATAGCCATATGCCTTGCGAAAGAGTATTTCTATATTTCACCAATGCTAAATGGTAGTCCATGTAATTGCCACTGTTAATACATTGCACCTTCTTCATTAAATACTTTACAATCTTTCCTATTATTTATACTAGGTTCATATGTTCATGCTAGGCTATCTGCCCTAGGGCATTTATAAGCCTAGCCAGAGTGTGTTTGGCTTTAACCACCCATTTTAAATAATTTTGCTATGCCCTTTTTCGAGGTTAGTATACTGTGCCTCTGTCTAACAGTGACACAGAAGTGATACCCGGGGTAAACCTACGATCTCCCATCCACTCATCAAGATTCCTCTTGAAGAGAGTCAATGAGGGACTCTGCCTAACCTGGACTGGGATTTTATTCCAGAGTGAAGGGAGCCTCTGGGTTATGAATCTGTCCCTACAGCATGCCCTATTTATTTCAGTGCTGAGGTTCAAGTCTCTCCAGCGCGTAGCTCAATGGGATTTGGATTTTCTGAGGTGCAGCATGTCCATTAATTCTGAGTTGGACATGGCTTTATACGTCAGGCACAGAATCGCCTCTGAGCAGGCAGTATGCCACTGAGTAGAGCTGGAGTTTCTTTAACCGGGCAGCATATGGCATCTGTTTGAGCCCTATGATCCTCTTGGTGAGGTACTTTTGGGGTCTTTCCAGTTGCTGCAGGTGTCTGTTAAGGTACATCCAAAAAGGGGCATTGTACTCAATTATGGGCCTGATGAGGGATGAGTAAAGAGGCACAATGACCTCCCCTGATCTAGATTTGAATCCCTTCATGATTAGGTGGGCTATATAAAATGTTTTTCTAACCACTTTGGCCACGTGGTTGTCAAATGAGAGATTGCTATCAACTTGGATCCCCAGGTCCCTAATTACTTCTTCTGTACTTAATGGATTACCACCTATGTGGTAATTTGTGGGCACTTTGTTTTTGCCAAAGGGGATGACTATACACTTTTTGGCATTTAGCTTGAGGCCATGGCTCTGGCACCAGTTGTCTGTTTCTATGAGGCCCTTTTGGAGGATGCTTGTGTCGGCTGGAGAGTCGATTATGGCGCCCAGTTTGCAGTCATCTGCAAACTTAGTCAGCCACAGTCCTTCCGTGTTGGCCTGTACCTCCGAGAAATATATACCGAGCAAGAGAGGTCCCAGGACTGAGCCTTGTGGGATGCCACTTGTAACTGGTTTGGAGTCTGACATGGCTCCAGCAATTCTAACCATGTGGGTTCTGTCCTTGAGCCAGTTTGCAACCCATCTAGTGACATAGGGGTTTATATTTAAGCTGGTGAGCTTATCTATAATGCCCGAGTGGGGTATTGTATCGAAGGCTTTTGCGAGGTCCAGGTAGGCTGTGTGGACCACCTTCCCCTCGTCAATGGCCTTGGTGACTGTTTCAAAGAAATCAACCAGGTTTAAGAGGCAGGATCTGCCCTTAACAAAGCCGAACTGGGTAGGATCCAGTGTCTGTAGGTCCCCAATATCTTTATTTATGAGGTCCATGATGATCCTTTTCATAGCTTTGCAGACCAAGCTAGTCAGGCTTATGGGGCAATAGCTTACAGGATCCCTTGAGGCACCACCTTTGTGGAGAGGGACTACTGTTGCTGTATGCCACTCTTTGGGTACATATCCTGTAGTAAGGCTGAGATTGAATAGTAGTTTTATGTTTGGGTTTAGCTCTTCTTGGAGTTCATGTAGGATGCAGCCCGGGACACTGTCTGGTCCCATTGATGCTGTGTTTTTTGCTTTGGAGAGGGTAGCTCTTACCTGAGCATCTGAGATGTCAGGGGGGCAGCACTCTGCTGGGATAAATATTTGCCCTTTTGGTGGGGGGGGGGAGTTTGTGCTGAACCTGTCAGCTAGGATGTTGGCAATGTCTGTGGGTTCGGTGTATTTTTTGTCATTTTGGACTAATTCTGAGCATATCTGGGAATTCCCACCCAGGTTCCTAACATAACTAAAGAAAGCCTTGTGATTATCCTTAGTGTCCTGTGCAATTTTTCTCTCGAAGCTGGCCTTAGACGATTTTATGAGTTCCCATAGTTTGTTGCTAATACTGATCAGAGATGCCTTCCCTTTTTGGGATTTTGCTCAGTCATGGAGTAGCTTCCTCCTTCTATTGTATAGTTTGTTTATGGCTGGGGTCCACCAGACAGGACGTCTGCCTTTGGAGGATTGGGTCTTGGTTTTATTTGGGATTGCATGATCCATGCATTCCTGAAGGTGTTCATAGAATGCATTTATAAAGGATTCTGTGGTCTGAGCCGTATTTTCCACAGGCCCGGGGGCTTTGAAGGATTCCACCTCGGTTTTGAGGAGTGTGAAATTTGCTTTAGAGAAGTTTTTCACTGTGGTTTTCAGGGCAGGCGGTGGAGTCGGGATGTGAATATCCAGTGAGATTAGTTTATGGTCTGATCTTACCAGTGAGGGATACACTTCTGGTCTGGAGCATAGAGTCCCCATTTTGGTGATGATCAGGTCCAGTATGTTTTCCCCTCTTGTGGGAGTGGTAACAAGTTGTTCCATAGCATTTGAGTTTATAAATTCTAGGAACCTTTGGGCTAAGGTGTTGGAGCTAGAGTAATGCTCCCAGTCTATGTTTGGGTAGTTGAAGTTGCCCAATATAATGGTGTTTGGAGAGACTTTCATATTTTCCAGTGTTCTCAGGAAGGCCACGTGGGGTTCCTGGGTTTGGGAGGGTGGTCTGTAGCAGGCTATAAACTGGAAGGCAGTTTTACCCACTGTTAGTTGCACATGGATAGTCTCTGATGCTTTGTGCTGTGCCACCAACCTGGAGGTGTGTTTATCTTTTACGAATATTGATACTCCCCCCTCCTTTTGTGGTACGGTCCAAGTTTTGGGGCCGAAAAGCATGGTATGAGGTATAACCTGGTAGTGCTGGGGTGCTCTCGGGAGCCCTGAACCAGGTTTCTGTTACTGCACAGATATCGATGTTCGCCATGCTAAGGAGAGTTTCGAGTGCATGCATCTTGAGGTTTAGACTTCTGGCATTGAGTAGCATTACTCTTTGTTTCTTATCCCTTGTGATACCTATAGAGGTGGGTTTGTCTTTTGAGCCTTGCCTAAAAAAGGCACTATGGGGGTAGCAAGAGCCTTTGCCAATATCCAAAAGCCCAGGGGTGACAGGTGCAAGCCATCCCTAGCGAAGCATCATGGCTTGTCGAGTATGTCATCCCAGGCTGACAGGCATTGGATCCCCTTTGAATGACACCCATACTTAAGCCATTTGTTGAAATTGATCATCTTGTCTTCATATTGTGGCATCATTCTTGGTGAGGGTAAGATGCTACTCAAGGTCAGGGTCATACCGGCCTGGGCTACATGCTCAGAGAGCTCCTCTATGTCTCTTTTCATGTAGTCCAGGGAGGTACATCTTAGGTTATTCACACCAGCATGGACAATGATTGAGTCATATTTGTACTTGCCTTGGAGTGACCTGAGTACTTGTGTTATGTGGCGGATCCTAGCGCCTGACAGGCAGCTCACCGTGACCTTCTCCTTGTTCAGCCTGGTGAGCGGGACGTCAGTGTGCCTGACGATAAGAGTCACCTATTACATGTGTAACAGGTGTGTTGTTTAGCCTTAAGGGCTGTGACTGTTCGGCACACTAGCTTTGTGAGCTATGTGTTGCTCGTGTTTTGTTTTGGGGTAGCGGTTGCTTGGGTGTCTGCTTTGGAGGTCTCTGCTGCTTAGGCAGATGTTTATTTAGTGCCTCTGAATATGTTTTTGTGTGTTTATGTGTTTGGTTTGCTGTCGTGGTAGGTCTATGTGAGACTGGAATTGTAGTGAGTGTGGTTTCCTTCTCCTCCTGACTGATTTCACCAGTACTGAGTTGAGAGAGCTTAGCCTCCAGTATGGCTATATGGTTGCATCTCTCACATGTGTTGGAATTTGTTGGGAGGAGGAGAGGGTTGTCTGTGTACATGAGGCAGTTGTAACATTGCCTCAAGATTCCCAGATTCACCAGCTGGACCGGAGAGGAGATTGACAACTGACCTTTGGACATGCTAGAATAGTATTGGGAATTCCTTTATAATTGAAAAAAAAGGGCCAATGGGGAACGAGGTACTCAAGGGGAGTTTGTGAGGGTGTAGTGCTTTTAATATTTTAGTGCTGACTTATATAATTGCTTTAGTGAGCAAGTGCCAGGTAACTTAAATGCAATGTGTTACAGGTAACTTAAATGCAAAAACAACAAACAGTAACTTTCTTTCAAGTGAAAAAAGGAAATAAGTACAGTAAGCAATGCAGATATCACTAGGGATCCACGGAAGTGCTGAAAAGTCGCGGTTTAGGTGGAATTAGCTTTTCAGGGAAATAACAAGCAAACAAACAAGCAGCATACAAATAAAGCTAGATTAAGCAGGCCTGGATCTAGTCTATGCTACAGCAAACAAGGTGTACCAATTTCAGTAAGAAACAGTTCAAATATGCAGGCACTATAAGCCTTTAGCCAGAAATTCCCAGCTCAGAAGGGCAGAGTCCAGCCTCTCCTCCCACAAGAGTGCAGACCACAAACCTTCTTAATGTAAAATAACTGGCCTGAAGCCCAAGTGATTAAACCAGAACTAATACACTTTTAGAATAACAGACACTGAGCCCTCAATCAGCAGTTCACAACTTAGAAGGATGTAAGCTACCTGTCCTGCCACCACAGTGCAGGCCACAAACCTTCCTAATGTAAAACAACTGGTCTGAAGCCCAAGTGCTTAATCCAAAAGACTTAGAATGATAGCTACACTTTAATCAAGTTACTACCAAGCAGTAATAAATACAATAGAATACTTTAAAGAATGTCTGGATTAGTGCTCAAGTTATACAAACAAAGCTAGATTCAGCAGGTCTGGATCTAGTCTATGCTACAGCAAACAAGGTGTACCAATTTCAGTAAGAAGCAGTTCAAATATGCAGGCACTATAAGCCTTTAGGTTATTAGACTGTGCATATCTAGGATTGGATAGCCTTTAGGTTATTAGCCTGTGCATATCTAGGATTGGATAGAACTTGCTGAAATGTCCATTGTTCTAAAATTTTCTTGAACTACCCACTTGCATACTGTGGCTCCCTAGCTAACACAACCATAGCCAGAGAATCATGTCTCAAAATGATAACTTTTATTACTTTGTTTTCATACCAGCACTCATAGTGTCTGTTACCTTCATGACTTTTGCATACTTTAAATGAGTTAGTACAGATGAGATGTAAATGTTCTTGATAATGAAAGAAATATACTCCGTGATCTTCACAGAACTGAATAAAATGTGATAGTATCCTTATGGTTATTATTGTGACATATACTACAACAATCATAGTTGTGAACTTCTTGCTCAATTTGTAAAGGCATTCTTTATAGCAATAACTATAAATCTTTTATTTCAACTTGTCTAATATTCAAGTGAAACATGCATTCTTATCATTTTGATACTTTTGACTGATATGATGCTGTCATTATATCTGTTTTGAACAGTAATGTTTATAAACACTTAATTTCTTCTATGGATGAAAAGTAGGATTGTATTTATTTTCTTGTGGCAGTCTGCTGCCATGACCAAATTCTGACAGCAATTTCTTTAAATATTTGCAACTTATTATACTATTCAGTGTATGTCTGAAACTCTTAATACCTTTTTAATTATTGGTGATTATATACCCAATTGAGAACCAGCTCATCTTCATGCAAATGTTGCTCAGTACGTAAAATATGAATGACTCTCTCAGCTATTTACATCACTTTACTGGTTTATAGCTCATTGTTATGTTCATATTTGTATAAATCCAACAGCATTATCTACAGCCTGCATAAAGAAGTATTGAAAAAACAGTCTGTAATGGCATATGTATTATTGCATTAATGCCATTCAGGTTTGCATTACCCTGTAATCTGACTGGCTTATTCACATCAGGATATTTCATTGTAGATACTTTTCTTAATAACTGTTTAAGCTGTTCTAAACTCTTCTTGCTTTTAGCTCCAGTACCATTACATTTAGAGGGAGTAAGCTTCAATTTGTGCTGCAGTTGTCAAACTATAATAGAATTCCAATGGAGGGGGGTGGGGGTGAGGAGAATCACAAAGAGAAAACTGTGCCAAAGTTCTTAGATTTCACCTTACAAAACTTGAGAGAGGTAGACGAAGTGGCTTCTGATTTTAATGGGCAGAGATATTCTGAATAGTGTGACAAAGGGTTATTGTAGAAGGAATGGACTTGTGGATGGGAACTAGAGGCAGAAGTGATAAAGTAGTATTTGTTGTCACAGGGCCTGTCATCAGACACTTCTTACCATAACACTTGGTACTCCCTTTCAGACCATTTAGGCATAAACTATATGCAAAGGAGACATGCAAAGCTTACATTTGCCAGATATTGCAAAAAGCATTACAGAGTACTGTTAGACATATCAACAGTGCCAAACAGTTGGCAAGGTAAGGGGCAAATCTTAGGCTATTTTAATGCCTCTGTCCATTGATGAAGAATAGTTTCAGAAAGGAGCTTCATATGCTACAGGGACTCTTAGTACCCCAAACAACAAATATCTATCTACTGTAGGAGGATTATGTTGTTATATACCATGAGCTAGTGGCTTTGTCCTATACTGAGGCAGAATATGTACAAATGCTGTATTAGACATTTACAGAAGTATATATTTTCCTTCAAGAAATAATGATAGACAAGGAGATTATTACTTTTTGTCTGACCTACTGACCTTCATTTGGGGTTAAAACTACCCAGTCTGCCTTCTGCAAACAAATTATATGGCGGAGAGGCTTAGCACTGTTCATAAGATAATGCTGAGAGCATTTTTAGATGAATTAAAGGGTGAGTGGGACATGCACCTACCACATCTCTTATTTGCATATAGAACACTTCCTCAGTAAACCCCACATTTTTCATAATTTGAGCAACTTTATGATTATAGGGTGAAGGTGGCTCCAGACTTATTTTATGATGTGAAATTGATTCTCACAAGTAGTCTTTTGCAGAGTCGGAGCTGTGTTTCAAAAATAATTTTAAGAAGCTTATAGAGTTGGCCTAGGAAAACCCAGCTCAATCACAATAACAACAATGGGTTTGTGAGTGGACAGTGAGAGAATGATAATATATTATCAGACAAAAGTTGTTGTTGTGACTTTTGGCTTTTCCCGGTTAGAGGTCGCCACAGCGGAACTCCGGTCTGCTAATGACTGGCAGTTGATTTTTACGTACCGAGTTGCCAGCCCTGACGCACATCCTTCAATGAAGGTACGCCCATTCATGCATGTCTCCACACAGAAGACGCTCTAACTGAGAGTCGAACCGGACAGCGTCTTACCGTGAGGCGAAAAGTAATGGTGCTTATTTCCATTCAGCAAAATAAGCTTCAAGCATTATGGGGAAAACTTTCACTGCAGTAAGGAGAGAAGGAAAACAATGTTAATTACTTCATGGGGTTACTAGACATGAACCAGAAACACCAGTTTTACCAGATTAATATGATACATCCATATCATGACTGGCAGTCATTGGAACATATTTTCAGTGGTTTGTAAGAGTTAGAGGGGGATCTTGTGATGATCTCAGTGAAGCTCAATCTGACAATTCAGTGACTGAAGTAAAACTGCTACAACAGCTATCCCCTACAAGGATACAGGAAATCCAAACAGTGTCACAAAAGTTTGGAGACATGCTAATTATTAAACTGGGTTGTTACCAAGTTGGGGTATACCATGTGAATATGGAGGCCTAGCAACCAATTGAAAAAGCAGAGTAAACTAAGGTAAAAAGATACAAAGTGGAGATGGCAAAAAAAATTTACTGTGATGCAAAAAATGTACAGAATCCTCAAATGAAGGGAATGTAGTGATTTAAATAAGGAAATACACTTTTTCCAAGCTACATTTGTTGGGTGTCTCTCAAGAAAACTGCTTAAATACATACATATATATTTAGGCACAGGCAGCAATGCCCTTCTAGCCTGTCAATATACCAAAATGGTCATTTGTATAATGTATCCAAGTTGTTTTTACAAATATCTAAACTAGTCTTTGCTTTAATATCATTTGGTAGTCTATTTTATGCATCATCTACTCTCTCAGGAAAAAACAATTAGTATAGATCTCATTCCTATATTATTGTCTGCATAGGTTGTCTTATGATTCATTACCACTTTTTCCCAGAGATAGCTGTCTCTAAGTGCCTTATATAGCTGAATAAGGTCTCATCTTAAATATCTATGTGAGACACTGTACAAGTTCAGATATTCTAATATTTCATAATATCTTAAATTTCCACATCCATGGATGCCTTGGTATATAGGTTCATAGGTTCATACTAGGCTAACTGCCCGAGGGCATTTACAAGCCTAGCCCATCGTTTTGTGGCTTACGCCACCCCTTTAGTATGGGGAACTATACCCATTATTTTGCTGTGCCTCTGTCGAGCAGTGACACTGAGGTAATCCCTGGGGTATATCTGCGATCTCCCATCCATTGGTCAAGATTTCTCTTGAACAAGGCCAGCGAGGTGCTCTGCCTCACATGTACCGGGATTTTGTTCCACAGCATAGGGAGTCTTTGGGTGATGAATCTATCCCTCCAGCACGTCCTATTAATAGCCGTGTCGAGGTTTAAGTCTCCGCCCTTGTGGCTCTGATGGATCTAGATTTTTGAGGTGAAGCATATTCATCAAATCTGGGTTTGACATGGCCTTGTATGTTAGGCAAAGGTCACCTCTGAGCAAGCGTAAGCGACTGAATAGAGCTGGAGTTCTTTCAGTCGGGCAGCATAGGACAGATTTTGAGACCCTTTATCCTTTTGGTGAGGAACTTTTGTGGCCTCTCCAGCTGCTGCAAGTGTCGGGTCAGATACATCCCGAATGGGGCATTGTACTCAATCATTGGTCTGATGAGTGATGAGTAAAGGGAGACTATGACCTCCCTTGATCTAGATGAGAATCCCTTCATGATAAGGTGGGCAATGTAGAAGGTCTTCCTAACTACTTTAGCTACATGGGTGTCGAATGACAGACTACTATCAACCTGGGTCCCCAGGTCCCTGATAACTTCTTCTGTGCTCAGTGGATTGCCACCTATTTGGTAGCTAGGGGTAACCTTGTTTTTCCCAAAGGGTATGACTATGCATTTTTGGCATTTAACTTCAGGCCGTGGCTCTGGCACCAGTTATCCATTTCTGTGAGACCCTTCTGAAGGATATCTGTGTCAGATGTGTTTTCTACTATGGCGCGCAGTTTGCAGTCATCTGCAAACTTTGTCAGCCATAACCCTCCTGTGTTTGCTTGTACTTCGGAAAAGTAGATGCCAAACAAGAGTGGGCCCAGGACTGAGCCCTGTGGGACACCACTTGTGACAGGCTTTGAGTCTGACATGGCGCCAGCGACTCTGACCCTGTGGGTTCTGTCACTCAGCCAGTTTGCAACCCATCTTGTGATGTATGGGTTAACATTTAAGCTGATGAGTTTTTCAATGATACCCGAGTGGGGTATTGTATCGAAGGCCTTAGCCAGATCGAGGTAGGCTGTATGGACTGCCTTTCCCTCGTCAATGGCTTTGGTGACTGTTTTGAAGAAGTCAACCAAGTTTAAAAGGCATGATCTGCCTTTGACAAAGCCAAACTGGGTTGGATCCAAAGTCTGCAAATTCCCTATGTCTTTATTTATAAGGTCCATTATGATCCTCTCCATGGCTTTGCAGATAAGGCTTGTCAAGCTAATGGGCCGGTAATTTCCAGGGTCGGTGGAGGCACTGCCTTTGTGAAGTAGGACCACAGTTGCAGTGCGCCACTCCCTAGGTACGTATCCAGAGGTAAGACTTTGATTAAACAGCTGTCCTAGCTGTGGGTTTAATTCCTCATTTAGTTCATGGAGCACACAGCCGGGGACACCATCAGGTCCCATGGATGCTGTGTTTTTTGCTTTGGAGAGAGCAGTTCTCACTTGGGCGCTGGAGATGTTTGGGGGGCTGCAATCGTTTGGTATAGATATCTCTCCTTTTGAGGGGGAGGGGGGGGGAAGTTTGCACTGAACCTGTCAGCCAGTATGTTGGCAATGTCTGTAGGATCAGTAATCTTCACATCATTTTGAACTAGTTCTGAGCATATCTGGGAGTTTCCTCCTAGGTTTCTAACATAGCTAAAGAAGGCCTTATGATTGTCTTTTGAGTCTTTAGCTATTTTTCTCTCGAAATTTGCTTTGGATGATTTTATGAGAGCTCTTAGTTTTTTACTTATAGTGATCAAGGGTGTCTTACCTTTTAAGGATTTTGCTCTATCTTGTAGTAGCTTCCTCCTTTTGTTGTATCTCTCCACTACTCCTTCAAATGTACTCATTCTTGTTTTCTTATAAGGTTTTCATACTGCTATTCCATAATCTAGTTTGAGTCTAATGGAATTTACAAAGATTTCATTGTTTCTTATTTCCTAGACTTTATAAATCTTTTTATACAACCCACAAATCTACCACTTTCATTAATCATTTGGTTGATATGATGAGAAAAAACTCAAACTGGATCTGCTCATATACCAGGGTGTTTAAAAGAATCTACAGTTTTAATAACTGTGTGCTGTATTAAATAGCCATCCTAAAATCTATGTCTCCCAAGTCTCATTCACTATGCTTTTGCTATATGTATCAGCATATTATCCCCATGTGCCCAGATACTCAATTTAGTTAAGTTCTTTTGTAGACATTTGTTATCTGTAACACATGTAATCAGTTTAATCATTTCACTTCCAAGTCATCTACTTCAGACTGAGAAAGACTGATCTGAAAGATGAAAACTAAACCAATGTGGGCCTACGACAGAGAACTGCGGGACACCCTCACTATAACACAGAATTTCACTGGTCAAATTGCATATGACACTTGCCATATCTTATTTGTAAACCATGCAGCTATCCACCTTATCAAGATTAAATCAATACCTTGTTGATCTAATTTATTAATCAGTGATTTCTGTAAGACCTATTAAAGACTGAAGTAAAGTCTATATTAATTAATTTAAAGCACCATTTTTCATTTATGGCTGTTATTATATTATGATAGAGCATTATGTTACTGATGGTTATAGATCTATTTTTAACATATGCATGTTGATGTATGGTTTCAAGTCCCAACCTTTCCAATTCGGATAATAATTTGTCTAAAATAGCCTTCTCCACTATTTTGCCACAACAAGAAAGTAAATGCATGGGTCTGTATGATTCCTGGTTTGTCTTACTCACCTTTCCCTTAAATTTATAGGAATCTCCCCATTCATAAATGACCTAGTGAATAAAATATATAATGGTACTGTTAGTTCATGCTGAAGTGTTCTTGGGTCATTATTACTTATTCCATCTCTTCCCTGTTCTGTTTTGGTCCAGTTTATAATCTAATTTAATTTTAGTATTTGAAGTTGCCAGGACAATTTATCACCTCCTGTGTAGAGCCAAACTGGTTTGCATATGATTTCGTAAATCTGTAGTCTTTGAGAATAAACTTTAGAATCTAAACACTTTTTATAAATGCGTATGTTTTTACTCCTATGACATCTTTTGTGTCTGTAAAATGGTTTCCTATTATGGTCAATATCTTTGTAAACATTTTCTTTTATTTTTTTATTGATCTTGCCTATCACTATGTTTACTCTGTCCAGCTTGTTTATTTCAGATTTCAAAGTTATATATTGACCTTGTATCCATTTCTTATATTTTTTGTCTCTCATTTTAATTAAATATTTTGTTCTTATGGAAATATATCTTCCTGACCTTCTGTGCATAGATCTTGATGTTAAAACATTTTTTTTAGATTCTTTGCATTCAGTTTCCATTCAAAGCTTTCCACATTTCTTTTGCTGTTTTTCCACTGAATGTATCACTCCAATTAGTTTAACATAGTGACTGTTTTGCTTCCACAAAGTTTGTTATTAAACTTCTGCCCATTGGTTTAGATTTCAGTTTGGCAAAGTTATTTAGCATCAAATATACTTTTATCACTCCACAATCACTGCACATCAACAGTGGTAAAACTTGGCACAAAGTAACAATCATTTCCTTAGGAACACAAACAATGTCCAGTATATCCCACTCCCTTGTAGATTCTTTTACAATCTGAAACAATTAATGCTGTTAAATCAATATTATTGCTGTCTGTTTCAGGTGAATTTATGTCCCCAGCCAGTATTATTTTTCTCTGTTGTGTTTCACGTATGAAATGCATGACTTAATCAAGGTCATCAGCATTTAGCGGTAGTCAGTACACTCACATAATTGTTATCTGTTCCAGGGGTGTCTTCATTGTCACAGTTGCACAATCTAGAGTATTGGTGTTATCATCAAACAAGACAATGACAGGTCTCATAGCAATATTTAATTCCTATCATAACACCTCCACCTGATTTTTGCTAGAATGTCTGTTAGAATAAAAATATTTATACTCTGACAACTGTTTTCCAATCATTTCTCTTTAACCATGTTTCACAAACAATAACAACATTGATCTTGTGGGAATGTAGCAAATTTATCAATGAAAAAAATCATTGCTAATGCTTCTAGCATTTACAACCAGCACAGATACATCAGGTATTGCTACCTATAAACTGTTACATTTTTGGCCTGGCAAAAAGCCTGCCTTATGTTGGTCAAATATTCCAGTATATCTGCTGCAAAATTTCTCTTCCTATGTCTTGGTAGCTGCCCATCATCCTATCTAAATACACATGTGCCCAAAGTCAGGCTTGGATGCTCTACACATTTTCACTTTTTTTTAAAGGGGACATTTTTTGTGTAGGTATTTACCTCCAAAAATCTTTTTATTCACACTGACATGACTCTCCTTTCAATATGAAATTTATGACAAATAAGTCCTAACAGTTGTACAAGCTATGCTATCTAAGAGGGTTCTAAGTTCCTTACCAACAATTAGACAGTCTTTAAATGTTAGATCATCTATACCAAAATGAATTAAAACAGTTCTATACTTTCTTACATTTAAGGCATTCCAAGGCACTTCTCACATCCTATATTTTTGCTCCTGGCAAGCATAACACAACTCAGTGTTCATTATCCTCTCTGCACATGTAAGTATCAGTTCCTCTGATAACTGAATCACCAGTTACTAGTTTATAATTTCTGGCCAGGTCTGAAGAATCTGCCTCTTCTAGTTCAGTGATGTCTGTTCTGGCTAATCTTATTAATCTCACTGTTTTCATTGCTTATATCATTTGCAAGCATACAGTTCTCATCTAGCTGTCTTTGTACTTTCACATCTTAAGCCATGTTGTCAACGTTGATCTTTCTCCTCTTTTTTTTTGAAGTAATGTTCTTCAATCCTTTCAAGTTTAATTATGAGTTTTTCCTTTTAGCCTGTCACTTGCCTCTTTTTCTACCTTTTGTGTTAGAAAAATTATGCTGTTTTCTGTAGAATGAATGTTTTATGATTGCACAATGTTATTATTCCCTGTAATCTCTGTGTACATATCAAGGCAGTGTCCTTTTTAGTATATACTCTTTGCATTATTGAAATTAATTCATTTCTTTTTCTTCCTAGTTATTTGCTGTGAACTTCTTCTTTTCTTTCTTCTTTTTGTTTTCTTCTGCATACACTAAATCATTATTGCTGAGCACTTGCATCCTGAATTTCAGACTTATCATTGATAGTGTCATGTTAAATAGGAACCGAGTGATCCTTACTGACAGTGGACACTTCTTTTCTTAAATGTGTTCTATTTGCACTTTGCCTAATTTTATGTATCTCATCGTCCAGTGATTAATATATGTACTAACAGTTTTCCAAGCTGTGTCAGCTGCACAAATACAATCGTCATCACTAAGTCTAGACTTATCACTAATAATAGTAAGCAAATTATCCAACTTTGGACATGAGGAATACAGCTCTCCAATGTTACTAGGTGTTACCTTTATATATGCATAGCATTTAGTACACTGTGCAAGATACTTGTGCTTTAGCAAATCATTAATGGCACAATCATTTAATGAATCCATTTTCAGCTTAAAACAATTAAAGCATTTTAAAAGAAAAGAATAAGCAAACTCAGTTACACAGAATTCTAAGAAATTAGAAGACTTAGGAATTTAACTCCAACTGTATGATCAAATCACAAAAACAATATGCAACTACATATTAAATTAAGTACACTGAACTAACCTTGTATAAGGGAAAGTAACTCATAAATTTGTCATTTTGACCTTCCACACCAGTGGTATCAGTCACATTATTTATTTAGAATTGAAGAAAATGGTGCAGAGTCAATCAGATAAACTAGAATAAAAAAATATTAATGCCACTTCTGGTCTCAGCTTCTTGGGCATACTCCTCCCGAACTTAATACACAGAGTGTTCTACCAGTTTAATTTATTCCTAACCTCACAGGATAGGCTGCACTCTCTTAAGGAGAAACACCCGATTTTGGGTATCATTTTACTGAACCACTTCTGGTCTCAGCTTCTCGGGCATACTCCTCCCCAACCTAATACACAGGGTGTTCTAACAGTTTAATTTATTCCTATCCTCACAGGATAGGCTACACTTTTGAGGAGAAACACCAGATTTTGGGTATGGATTTAAAACATGTAAACAGTTGTGCATTTTGGGAGATATGTAATATTTAGAACTGTTCTCTCTTAATAATATGAACTTGTTTACAGTTGCCATGTTTACGATTTCCTTCACAACATACTTTATCTCACATTGAAATTGAATAACCTGGGTATTTTCACATGTGTTTAAAAAGCAATTGCAAATAATACTATTTATATTTGAACTATCTCTAGCCTTTATGAAGTATACTGAACCTGCTGTTATCCTTTTCTTACTTTTTTTGTCCAAGATTGTTATTTGTACTTGAAAATCCATTTTATCCTCTGTAGAGTGTACTGAACCAGAGCTCTTGCTATCCTTTTTTGTTTGCTTGATACTATTATTTTGATTTGGGAAATTCTAACTTGAGGAGAAAGTTAAAACAAGGATCTCCAGATCACAGGATTTTAACTTTAAATTTCATTGTGAGACTTCAGTCATTTTAAATACATAATTGGTAATAACAGCAACTAAGCCAGTTAGAGATTTTTTCTGTCATTAATCAACTCATATGAATATTTTTGACGTGCAGCTGCAAATACATCTTGAATGTATAACATGTTTTTTTTTTAATAAAGAAGTTTCATGTCTTCTACTCAACGCTTGTGTCACTCTTTAATTCTGAGCTTCTTTGATCATATTTCTGACAAGTCTTCTTGTTTTAATTCCTCTCATCACTTTCATGTACATGGTTAATTTTAAATACAGCCCATTCACCACACAACCCGTTTTCATAACTTTCTTCTTCCTCATACCTTCTTTTTAGTTATAATTCAATTTCTGTCATGTCCCATACTTGAGCAAGCCGATTTCACTTGGCACAACTTTTATACATTTGGTACACTTGATACACCATGGGACATTTAATTTTCATACCCTTTAAACTATACATTTACAGAATGTTAACAGCAACACATTTCTTATATTTGTATGATTTTCTTTGCTTTCACAGCTTAGTTTTATTCTATTTTTGCTTGCATTTAGCATTCATGTTTTGATGCAACTTTATATAATTTAAGTTATTTGGGTAGATCTTTCTATTAAAAAAACAATATAACTCATTCTATCAGTATCAATTGCTTCATTTAACATTAAATCTGCTTCTCAAATAAATCATCTTCTCACTTGACCATTTCTAATGCCACTCACTATTCTGCCTTTTATTAAAGAATCATGTAACTCAGCAGACTCAAGTGCATTGGCTCCATTTGTAATTTAATAACATATGCATCACCACTTTAAGTGGAATGAAACCTTGTGCTCATGTGAAGAAGAAATGGCTGATATTTCAAAGAGTTTTTTTTTTCTGGACTTTCGGCTCATCACTGCAATATTTTCTCTCTTTCTGTCCTCCCCGTCTCTCCCTCTTTAATATTAACCCTATTAGAATGCTTCTGGCATGCTTTTCATGTTATATTCAGTAACATGCTGCACTCAACTTGTTTTAGACTTCTCGGATATGCCACTCACAGTTAACAGTAAGGCAGATTTCATGACTCATAATTTCCAGTTCTCACATATACTACCCCTTAGAGAGAACTCCTGGCTGCTGTATTTGAACTTTTCTTAACAGAAATATTAAATGACTTAGTGTGATTGTTTCTGACCCACTGTAACATTTCATATTTAAAAATATGAAACAAGAAATGAGATCTGACTTGCAGTATAATGGGCTTCATCATAACCATGTCCATTATTTCAGACTCATCACTCATACAGAAAATGTTTTTGCTGCTGCTGCTGCTTAATTTTTCTAAACAAATTGTTTTATTACTGCATAATGCTGAATGCAACATGTCAATATGAGTTTACATTATAGCATGTCTTTTGTAATAATTTTGTAGTGTTTAATGTTTGTAGAATGCTTTTGTGATGTAACCTGGAATTTTCTCCCTGTGCATATGTTGATAATGGGTACCCTGTGGGCCCAGGCAGACTTTCCCAGTAAAGGAACAATAAATAAATACGTTTTTTTTTATTATGAAATGTACAGAACTATGCAGTAAACCAGATCATATTATACCTATAAGGGATTCAGAACTAGACTGCAAATGCAGGTTTAAGACTTAATTGATTGCATACACTCTAGCAAAAGAGATGCAAGCCAAAAATAAAGTGTTTTATATTCCATAGAGCTAAAGAAGATACATCCCAAAACACACACTTTCATCTTGTGATAAATATCTGAAGTTTCAGAATAATCATAAAACATCACACTTTCAGATGTATTCATAAATAAAATATGTGAAAAGTCTACTAAACTTTATTATTAAATATATGAATGAAAAAAACACAGCCTAGCAGTTCAGGACCCGTAATTAGCAGCTACTTAATCCAACTTGTTCCAACCAAGGTGAAATTACTGGCAACGGCCGAAAGGTCTTTGAAACAAACAGTCTTTATTGAAACAGAATTACTCCAAGCACTTTCATCCGTATATTATCGGGCTTTTTCAAGGAAAATCACTCAGCAACATGTGCGCATCTTTAAATAAATTCATATTAATCACATGTTAGAATCCATTAATTAATTAGTGAATAGTCATTACATCTTAAAGAAAACTAGTACATGTATCAAAGTATTGCATTTGATTTCAAATTCTCTATTACTTTCATCAAAGCATCTTTGAAAAAACTCATTTCTATGTATTCAGACTCGTGTAAAACTGTTAACTTAAAAGAATAATTCATTAAGTGCTTATTTCATAGTTTGATATATAAAAAAACTCTTTAGATGTTAAAATGTATAAAAACATGTTAAAAAATAAAAATTAATATAAAATATAACCTATATGTTATAACTTAAACTTGTATTGAACTATGCGTACATCCGTTAGTTCAATAATTTAATATTACTCATGTTTATACATTCAGAGTTAGATGTACTATAAAATGAAAGCAAGCTAATCTTTCTTGTCATTAATTAAATAAACAACAATCACATCTAAAATCTTTCAATGAAACTATTCACCGTGTTAATTAATAATTCATGTCCAATCTTAATAAATATCTTAATAAAAATATAAATACAATTGATTTTTTAAAAATATATGTGCGTGGAGTTAAAACATCATTTGTTGTGTGGCTTTAAAAGGAGTGGTAAACTGAAACTGTATTCATAACCTTGCTTTTCTCATTTTTAATACACTCATGATGTTGATAGAGTCATTCAAACCTGGTATCTTAGTAGAATTTAGTTTCAGTTGCCAATATAACTCGCGATATTCTAGGGTTGTCTCCCAGTTACCACCTCTAATATCCTGTGTAACTTGTTCTAAAATAAAGAACTTCAAGTTCATGTTTTCACAAACCAGGGAGTGTTTATAGAAAGCATTACTCTCTTTTTGTTTCATAACATCATTAAAATGTTTATACACCCTTCTCCTGATATGTCGTTCAGTTTTTCCTATATAAATACTGTTACAGGATAAACATGTCCCTAGGTATACTACCCCTTTTGTAGCACAGTTATAATATTTCCTGGCAGTAAAGTTAAATTTTCTTGAGGGAATCCTAATCTGTTCCTGGTTAATCATAGCGTGACATTGCTTACAATTACCACATGAATAGGTCCCTACTCTTCTTCTATTTTTATTACTCTCTAAATTATGTTTCATTTCAAAGATCTCTTTCAGATTTTTATTTCTTTTTCTGACAAAGTGTGGTCTTTCTGGAATAAAAGGTTTTAAGTCCTCATGATAACTCAGAATGGGCCAGTATTTGAAAATAGTATCTTCAATTTCTTCAGAGTTCTTATTGAAAGTGTAAATGAAACTGCCCTGACTTTGTATCTTATTTTCACTTCTACTCTGTGGTTGGTTGACAGTACCTACTCCTAGCAGGGGTGGATACAATGTTTCTCTTTTTTTTACTAATTTCCTGTGCCAAGTCTTCAAACAATTTATCTGGGTAACCTTTTTCTAAAAAGAATGTTTTCAATATTCTCACTTCTTCCTTAAAATCTTGTAGAGTGCTACACATTCGGGAAGCTCAAATTAATTGACCTTTAATGATACCCCTCTTTTGAAAATTTGGATGTCCACTATTGTAGTGGAGGTAGGAGTTGGAGGGGTAGTGAGGAGAGTCTTTGTGAATTTTTAAGATACATTAATAATACAACAGCTTTCTTTAAATTCACCTACAATATAGATAAAAATACATTACACTATTTGGATGTAACCATCATTAAAGACCACGAAAATCACTGTTTTCAACTAAACTATGCAGAAAAAGTTCATTCTCCAACTCCTACCGCCACTACAATTGTGGACATCCAAATTTTCAAAAGAGGGGTATCATTAAAGGTCAATTAATTCGAGCTTCCCCAATGTGTAGCACTCTACAAGATTTTAAGGAAGAAGTGAGAATATTGAAAACATTCTTTTTAGAAAAAGGTTACCCAGATAAATTGTTTGAAGACTTAGCACAGGAAATTAGTCAAAAAAGAGAAACATTATATCCACCCCTGCTAGGAGTAGGTACTGTTAACCAACCACAGAGTAGAAGTGAAAATAAGATACAAAGTCAAGGCAGTTTCATTTACACTTTCAATAAGAACTCTGAAGAAATTGAAGATACTATTTTCAAATACTGGCCCATTCTGAGTTATCATGAGAACTTAAAACCTTTTATTCCAGAAAGACCACACTTTGTCAGAAAAAGAAATAAAAATCTGAAAGAGATCTTTGAAATGAAACATAATTTAGAGAGTAATAAAAATAGAAGAAGAGTAGGGACCTATTCATGGGGTAATTGTAAGCAATGTCACACTATGATTAACCAGGAACAGATTAGGATTCCCTCAAGAAAATTTAACTTTACTGCCAGGAAATATTATAACTGCGCTACAAAAGGGGTAGTATACTTAGGGACATGTTTATCCTGTAACAGTTTTTATATAGGAAAAACTGAACGACATATCAGGAGAAGGGTGTATAAACATTTTAATGATGTTATGAAACAAAAAGAGAGTAATGCTTTCTATAAACACTCCCTGGTTTGTGAAAACATGAACTTGAAGTTCTTTATTTTAGAACAAGTTACACAGGATATTAGAGGTGGTAACTGGGAGACAACCCTAGAATATCGCGAGTTATATTGGCAACTGAAACAAAATTCTACTAAGATACCAGGTTTGAATGACTCTATCAACATCATGAGTGTATTAAAAATGAGAAAAGCAAGGTTATGAATACAGTTTCAGTTTACCACTCCTTTTAAAGCCACACAACAAATGATGTTTTAACTCCACACACATATATTTTTTAAAAATCAATTGTATTTATATTTTTATTAAGATATTTATTAAGATTGGACATGAATTATTAATTAACACGGTGAATATTTTCATCGAAAGATTTTAGATGTGATTGTTGTTTATTTAATTAATGACAAGAAAGATTAGCTTGCTTTAATTTTATAGTACATCTAACTCTGAATGTATAAACATGAGTAATATTAAATTATTGACCTAACGGATGTACGCATAGTTCAATACAAGTTTAAGTTATAACATATAGGTTATATTTTATATTAATTTTTATTTATTGACATGTTTTTATATATTTTAACATCTAAAGAGTTTTTTTTATATATCAAACTATGAAATAAGCACTTAATGAATTATTCTTTTAAGTTGTTAACAGTTTTACATGAGTCTGAATACATAGAAATGAGTTTTTTCAAAGATGCTTTGATGAAAGTAATAGAGAATTTGAACTCAAATGCAATACTTTGATACATATACTAGTTTTCTTTAAGATGTAATGACTATTCACTAATTAATTAATGGATTCTAACATGTGATTAATATGAATTTATTTAAAGATGCGCACATGTTGCTGAGTGATTTTCCTTGAAAAAGCCCGATAATATACGGGTGAAAGCGCTTGGAGTAATTTTGTTTCAGTAAAGACTGTTTGTTTCAAAGACCTTTCGGCCGTTGCCAGTAATTTCACCTTGACTGGAACAAGTTGGATTAAGTAGCTGCTAATTACGGGTCCTGAACTGCTGGGCTGTGTTTTTTTCATTCTTGTTTTTTTCGTTTGTTTTTTTATTAAATATATGACATACAAGTAAATTATTATATAAATGCAGTGCCATATTTTAAGATCACTTTTCTGATTTACTATGGTTGGAAACCTAAATGGAGCAAGACATGAAACTTAATTCAGATGAAGCAAAAGAAGGTGAGAAAATCAACCAGAAGAGCATATTTCCACAGTAATAAAAAAGCATCTAACAATTGAACACTGTCAAAAAAGGAATAACACATTTTTAAGGAGTGAAGTAATTATGACAAGGTTGTTGAAGCTTAAAAGAACAGATATAGACTGAACAGTTGGTGGATGGCACAGAAAAGGCAAAAGTACTTGACAGTTTCTGCCAAGTTTCCACAAAACTGATAGACATGTAACAGTAACAGCTGGAAAGAGTGGAGTTAATTTCAACAGTTTCACAAAAGAAAAGATCAGGAAAGAGACATAAAAAATTAGTGTGAATAAAGCTGGGGGTAACAACTTGGATTAACCACAGTGGTCCCAAAGATCTTTCTAGAATTTATTTTTTTTTTTCAATGTAAGATGTATTTTACTTCCTCATAATTTAGCTCCTTGGCTGCCATATAAAAATAACGTTTTACTTAAGTATCTCTCCTTGTGCTTCCTGATGACAGCGATGTGTGTCCAACATCTGATTACCCAGTTTTGTCTTCTTGTGAAATTTTACATTATTTCATTCCAATATTGGTCATGTTATCTACTATCTCACACTGTCATTCTCAAAGTCAGGAAGAAAGAGCAGTGGGAGAAACTATAATTACATTTGTGGATGTCACAACTCATTTTATCCATAACTCATTGAAACAATTATTTTTCAAATGCCATTTTTTCCTCCCTTGAGAACAAATTCAACCCTGAGTGTTGTGGATGGATGTGCCCCCTACTCCCCTAATTTACACAGACAACTTGTAGGTCACACGATAGAGGGAAAGTGGAGAAACTTGATATTTTAACTCATTTTGAAAAGTTATACATGCAGTGAGTTGTGAGTCAAAAAATCATCAGGTTTCTGACATTTACAGCTTGGCAAAATTAATTATGCCACTGCTTTCAACTTCATATACAGTCAGTGGGTGACTGATGTAATAAACTCTGTTCATAGGTGTTTGCTAGGCTAATAAACACATAGGCCTTTTTAAGCCTAGCCAAATCTCTGACAAGTTCTGATACCCTTGGTAAGTGTAAGCAGAGGTCTGGGAGATGAAACATTTGCTGGTTGCCTGTGTCCATTACAGACATAGGTGCCAAGCCAGGGCTGAATTTCCTGTTCCCCATCCAATTGTCCAAGTTACACTTGAATTGGGTTAGGGAGGAACATGGTTGGGGAGCCTGTTACATAGATGGGGCAGACTCTGGGATACATGCCTATTTCTCCAGCAGGTCCTATTTATATCACAGGCAAGTTTTGTTTAAGTCTTTTGAACTGGTCATTCTGGTGCTGTTTGTTTTGTGGATGTGCAGGAGGTCCATCAGAGTGGGGTCAGACAATGCCCTGTATGCCAGGCATAGATCTCCCCTCAACAACCTGTAAGAGACAGAATACAGGGATAGGGCCCTGAGGCGGTCTGCATAGGACATTTTACTTATTCCTTGTGTCTTTTAGTGAGGAACCTCTGTGGGCATTCCATTTGTTGGATATGCCTGTTTAGGTTAAAAACACATCACATGTATAATTATATGTATTGCACAGAGTATGTGCTAACCTAAAAAATCTTAGTGATGCAGTTCTGCATGAAAGGGTCACACTATATACAATAGAAGACATAGCACCTAAGCTTGTTAATGCCAAAGTGCTTCCATGCTTGATGTTTCTTGTGACTTCTGGTAGATACCTTCAGACAAAGCAAGTCAAAAGCAATAACCGTAATTATTCTTATGGAAAGGAGGTGTTTAAAAAGGCTACCATTTGGTATAACTTCAGGACTTGAAATCTTTCAGTGTAAAATGACTAATTTACTTAAAGGTCTGGATAATACCCTTGCTGTTATGTAGGACATCCATGTTCAGTCCAGACAAAGAAACATTTGATTCAAAGTTAGAGGCATTGCCATAGACAATCAAAGATTCAGGTCTAAAGCTTAACCAAGGCAAATGCTGCTTTAGCAAACCAGAGCTTCTGTGTTTGAGCACCCTATCACTACTAGTCTGAGTAGTAGCCGAGTTACAAGAGCCATCTTGTATAAATGAGCTGAGACAAATTTCTAGGCATGATTGTTTGCACAAGGTTGTACTAGACCTTTCTACAATGTTTTGTCCTTTAACAGACTTGTTAAAGAAAAAAAGTACCATGGTACTGAGGACATGTTCAAGACCAAGCATTTACCAATGTAAAAGAAAGAAAGAATAAAAATAGCTCAGGTGCCACTATAGTATAATGTTATAAAACAGACAATAATGAAAGCAGATGCTAGTATGTACATCACAAGTGCAGCATTACTCCAAATAGATGAACAAGAGTTACACCTTGTAACCTATTGCTTCAGATTGTTAACAGATGTTGAACGGGAGATTCATAAACTGAAAAACAGTGTCTTGCTAGTGTGTGTATGTGGGCATGTGAAAAGTTCTTCTGATATCAATTAGGGCTCAAAAGTTTTCAGCTCCAGACTGATGACAACCCACTAGTTCCATTAATCAATTCATAGGACTTAGACAAAGTGTCACCTAGGAGCCAGGAATGTTAATTAGACTAAAATGATTCTGCATTCCAAGTAGTCCATGTGCCAAGAGAACAGCTAGTTCTGTTATTCAGAAATTCTGTATGTGACCAACCATTGTCAAACACTGAAGAAGACAGTGCTTCTGATGTATAAAACGTTAAGGTGTCAAGGCCTGTAACTACAAAAAGATTAAAATGGCCTAAAAAGCTATCAAAACTGATTAAGAGTTGCAAGTTATCTGACATGTGCACAACGGATGGCCAAATTGCTGGGTACAAACCAAACAGCTTATTCATAAGTATTGCACAGCTACAGCAGTTATCAGAGCATGACAGATTATTTTGCAAGTTTGAATAATAGTACCCATAGGTAAATGAACAGAAGTGTTATGTTAATGCACAAGGGTTATCAGAATCTCGCCAAATGCCAAAAAAAAAGAACCAAAAAAACCATTGTGGATGCCAAATATCAACAAAGATATTATTAACCTAGTCTCCAAGATAGCTTGTTATATAAGTTTGAAGACAAAAGTGAAACTACCTCATAGCCGTTGGCTATTATTCCTATGACACTGAAATAATTAATTTACTAACCATGGTTTGCAAAAAACAACAGCTAAGTTCAATGATATGTTTTGAAGGTATGGAATAGATATTGAACTTATTTCAGGCAGTGGTACCTAGTGTTTATAGGTTCTATTTAATTTGCCTAAATGCACATTTAACTTAAAAATGACTCCACAACAAATATACCATAACCATTCTTTTTGCAAGGTAGCAAGTCCCCGGCCTTTGCCCAAAATCCCCCCTACTTGTATATTCTAACTCCATGGTTATACAACCAGAAGGACAAGACAAAAACACCACACACAGTTAATCAGTGCTGGACCACAAACACAAGCATATACACATGTATGGAGTGTACCATGATGCTGACCATTGCAATCTATACATACTCTACTGAACTCACATCCTTAATCATCAATGATAAGAAAAGACACCATCACATATTTTCTGTAGATGTCTACACTTTTCAGGCAAATGAGTTTTCAAGCATTTGGGTTGCGGGCAAATGAACATAAACCATAGTTTGAGTTTCAACTGCATTTTGAGGACTAGAGTTCCATCCATAATATGTCAAGTTATTACTCTCAGCAATCAAATGGTAAAGTTAAGAGAGCAGTACAAACAGCCAAAAAAGATGAAAAAGAGACAAATTGCCATAAAAATCTTATGGCATACCAAACTACTCCACACTGTGCTATTGGAATAAGTCCTTCACTGCTAGTGCTTAGAAAACAAATATTAAAATATATGATAATAGTAGAGTCAAAACTTGAAGCAAGAGTTGTACCATACCAAATGTTATGACTAAAAGGCTAAAGCTTTATACAAAACTTTTAATGACTGGCACCATTCTGCACACCCATTAACATTCCTGCAACAAGGGCCAGCTAATAAAGTTTAAGTTAGATGGGCAATAAACATTGGGGCACAACAGGTGCAATAGTGCAGAAACCATTAAACCACATTCATACATGGTGCAAACTAGATATGACATCATAGTTCAGTGAAAGAGGTAACATGTCCAACTGGATTCTGAAGTGTACTGAACTAAATGCAATGCTCCAGAGAACAAGCTAAACTTGAGTCAAACTGTAAATAGCAATAATGATGTCTGGCAAATCTATTCTTGTACTGGTAATAGATCTGCCTTCACTGAATACTCAGGAAAATGGTGGAAGTTTGAGTTCACAGGCTGATAGATAGTAACTAGGCATGCTGTTCAGAACACCTTTACTGAGTTTATCTCAAATTCTCAGTTGTAGTAAAGCACTGTCGAGTAAAGTGACTGGTTCAAGATTATAAAACAGGCAATTGAAGACAAGGGAAATCAAACACTGTACCACATGAAGCAGCTTGTAAACAGTTAATTTCCTTAACCTTTGCACCAGCTGCCAGACTGACAGTTGAGTTGTACTGTCTGCTTCCCAATCAATGCAACTGAATGTGACTTTTCCTGTTCTTGGTCTGCAGGATCCTATTTTTCATAGTGACTGTAAAGGTTCTAATGCATGTCATAACAGTATATCTCAAAGATTTCATTTTGTTGGTTCCCAGCTTAGTTCAACTTCCATTCAAATAGTCCTTTCATTTCGAGGAGTGGCAGAATCACTCATAGGTCCTAAGGCGTTATCAATTGTGAGATAAAATCACTGGGAGGGTTAAGTGAACATCGATCAGGCATTGTGTAATATTTTATATATTACTGTATTGTTTACATGTGCTTTTTCAGGATCAGCCTAGACTGTTAAATGTGAGATGCATTGATTGTGCATCCTCATGCTTTATTATTTTGAAAAATTAGATTGTATATGCAATGGGCAGAAATGCAATAATAAGTGATTAAAAGATGCTAAAATGCTTATATATATTATGTATAGTTATATGCTGTCAAGGCTTATTAAGAGTAATGTGTGCCAGCTGAGTGAGAGATTCTGCTGGGCTGTCATGTTGTTTGCAATAAGAGTTAGCTGTCTGCTAAAACTAATGGTGAATCTTGACATTTCCGACTCAAACAACAAACTGGTTAGTGCAACCAACAGAAGCAACTATTCAAAGAGTCCAACAGGCACAACATGATGCCTATATTATGGGTATAGCAAGAATTTCTAAAATTGTACATCATTTTTCAGAATGCAGCCCCCCCAGTAAGGGTAATTCTACTTTCCCCATACCAGATATGGTATATTTCTGCACAATACCTTTTCAATACTGCAAAATCTCACATTTCTTATATATATATATCTAAAGCAATTAAGACAAGAAGTGTCAATGTTAGTGGAGTATAGAAGACTGAACAGATCAACAATAATACTTAGAAAGATAGATGTGATAAAAGCAATGCACAGTATCGGAACAGGCCAGGATCTATTGTGTACTTTTGCAAATGATAAACTAAAGATATCAGCATAGGCCGAAAAAATTGGAAAATATGCAGATAAATATAAAGGAAGAGTAGAAAATAAGCAATTAATTGATGACCCAATGTTATAGAAAACTGTAAAACAAAAGGAATAGAAACACCACAAAAAAAGAAAGAAATAGACACATTCTGGAGAAATATATATGAAGACTCTGTAGAACACAACAACGATGCTGAATGGATAGCAGTAAAAGAAACATTAAGAAGATTAAATGCACAATATATGAAAGAGGAAACAGTAGAGGCCACAGAAATTGAAGCAAAATTAAGTAAAGCTCCTAAATGGAAAACGACAGGCCCAAATGTAATACCTAACTTTCTGCTAAAAGTATTAAATCTTTACATGAAAGTTTAGCCTTGAGCAAGAACTACTTATATGTGCATCCCAAATAGACACCAACCTGATTAACAACAGGAAAAATGCTACCCCTTAAGAGTGAACCATAAGTCATCCTAAAATCTATAGGCCAATAACTTGCCGCCCAATAATGTACAAACTATATACTGGAATTGGTGGTGACAGAGTTTATAGTTATGCAGAAGAAAATGCAAGCATGGCAATTGAACAAAGAGGTAACAAAAGAAAGTCATATGGAGCAAAGGATCATTGATTGCTAAATAAAGACATAATGGAGAGTTATAAAAAGGGGAAGAATCTAAGTATGACATGGAAAGATTACAAAAAATATTTGACAGCACCCCACATTATGGAGAAAGGAGTGCGTACAGATGTATAAGATACATCCTACATTGATCAATTACATTATAGTCACCAAGAAACTGTGGAAAATACACTGCGATTAAACCATGACAAAGGGCAAATTATTATCCCAGGAATAAAAATTCAAAGGTGGATACTCCAACGTGATTTTTTGTCATTGCTATTGTTTTGTCTTGCCCTTAACCCATTAAGCTGTTTAATTAAAATATTAGGCCTTGGTTGTAATTCATCTCCCATAAGGCAAACTTGCTTAAAGATTTCTCATCTACTTTTTGTGGATGACTTAAAATTATAGAGTTTATCAGATGAGGAGTTGAAAGCACAACTGCAATTGTTAAAAACTTCTTGGGTGATATAAGAATGATATTTGACCTTGATAAATGTGTAAAAGCAATATTCAAAGCAGGAAAGTTGCAGTTTCAAGAAAATATCAGCCTAGAACAGGAATGTGATATAAAGGAACTTAAGCGAGAAGAAGTGTATAAATATTTGTGAATTGATGAAAGATCAGCAATAAAACACAAACAAATGTGAATAAAATTCAGTAAAGAATACTTCAGAAGACTACAACTAATATTGAAAACAGCCCTGACATCTAGGAATAAAGTCCAATCTATAAATCAATTTGTTCTCCCTGTTTTAACTTACAGTTTTGGTGTGATTGACTGGCCCCAAAACGTATTGGATCAGTTGGATAAAAAAACAAGCAAATGTTTCATGCTTATTAAGTGATATATAAAAATCAGTGTATACCAAGGATGTATATCTCTCACTTGGAAGGAAGTATGGGCATCCTTAAAACTGATTGCATTTATAGAGCTACAGTCTTGGGATTGCATACATATATGCTGACCTCATCAGATGTAAATAAAGTAAAAGTTTTAAAACATGAAGAGAGGAAGTCTAAGATGACCTCTCAGCTTAGTTCAGCAAAAGCATTCAGACAACAAATGGGAATAGAAATCAAACTAGAAGAAGACAAAAATCAGACAGCAACTGAATATGGCAAAAACAAAATAAAGAATATAAGGATAAGGATTGTGCAAGAAGGAAAAGAATGTGGAAAAAGCCATAAATATACTTGCAAGTGTAGACATTACCTGGGAAAACCTTGTGTTGATCAGGATTTGACACATGAAATGTTAAGGAGAGATGAGGTGAAACCAAAGAATGAAAGGTTGATAATGGCAGCCCAGGACAATGGGCTACATATACATACATACATACATACATACATGCTGGTTTACAAAGTCCATTGAACATATGGGAGAAACGGACAAATGTAGGTTCTGTAAAAAATATTTGGAAACAGTTGCACAACTTGCTGATGGGTACAATACACTGATGGCAGAGGACCTGTACACTGAGAGGCACACTAATGTGGCAAGGTTGTTGTACTGGGGATTGTGTAAACACTGCAGTATAGAAGTGGCTGAGAAGCATTGGAAACATGAACCATAATGCATTACAGAGAATGATGAAGTATACATCATGTGGGATCACCCATTAGCAACAATTCAAAAAAACAGATGCAAGAAAAACAGATATAGTAGTCCATGAAAAGAAGACAAAAGTAGCATCGATCACTGAAATTGCTACATATAGTGATTACAGTGTCTTATGAACTGAGACACAAAGTCATAAAATATCAGGATTTGCATGTAGAAACAAAAGCAATGTGGATGAAAAATACCCAGACAGTTCCAATTGTAATAGGAGCTTTGGGTCTAGTAAAAAAGGAATACATTCTGGGCATATTGTGGGTGCTGCGAAGAGCTTTTTTGGCTAACATCAAAGACTGAATACTAGCTTCATGAACTTTAATTATCCCCTGACTTAGGAATGGGGTAATTACATTAGAAACCCAAAAGATTTGGAGAAATTAAACAGTGAATAAATACATAAAATAATTGTAAAAAGAGAACAAAAAAGTATCATGACATATGCCTGGTTGAATCTGTTGTCTGTGCTGTACTCGACAACAACTCATGGTCATATTGAACATACCTTAAATAGCATTGTTTTAGTCAAGAAACTGATAAAAGAATACTGCTGTATCACAACACGGAGTAACACATATGCAGCAGAGTCTGTTCTATGCTGTCTGGTGTTCTTACATAGACATAGTTTATACATGTTACTTAGTGCCTGTGTCACTCACGCAGAAGGTTACACGATATTGTTACTCATTAACTTGCTTAATGACTGAAATGGGAATGCTAGTGATGAACATGTCAGACAAATGTAACATTTTGATAATGCAGTGGTTTTTATTTACAGCACTGTATGGTAATTACAGTGGAAATGGTACAGCACATTATTCCATTTGTTACATCAGTTTATTCTTAATGACAGTGGCATAAAGTGTAATATTTCCAAAGGTATGGGTTGTGACACTTTATCTTCTGATGTATATCACTATAGGATTGTTCCTAAGGTACAATACGTGTAAGTCTCCAATTCTTCATATTCCTATGACTTTGAAATGCAAACAAATGACATGCCATACAGATTTAATTCTTCATTGTTGATAAAAAGAGTACCATACTCTGGGACATTGAATACAAGAAATGCATTGACACAAAATCTATACAAATTACACATGCTTTATTCCAGCAGTGGTGCAAATGACCAAGCTGCACCCATGTTCTTGTCACATGCCATGTGATAGGGCTATGCATAGGTACGAGGTTTCAATATTAATAGCTCTTGAGTCTTCAGAAGCATAAACTTGAAAAGAGCTAATGACCAAATATTCAGTACTTGGAAAGCACTCTTGGTCCACTCAAGTTTTTTTTTCTTTTTTTTTTTTTAATAGCTGCTCTATTTTTCAGTCCCTACCTAATATGTCTACACAAAATTGATTATGCTACATGCATGGTGTCGCTTGTCTTGGTTTACAATTGAAGATGAGCAGATGGGGTAGTTCGTTTATATGCTTTATTACACAGAAACACATCAGGATGGATAGCAGCAGTACAAAATATAAACAAACTGATTAACTGACAGACTACATAGACATGCATGCTTACATCTCAACAGCTTACTACAAAATGGCAGTCTGGCTTGCACGTGCTCAGTATTTATATACATGTGCAAGCCCATAAAAAGCTTCTTAAAGGTATACATACATACTGATCTACATCCTCCCTCTTTAGTGAATTGCCCACAAAAAAATGACATCTGAAAAAGAAATGCAATTATACAGACACTGAGAAATAAATACAACGATGTCCAAGTTGCCATGTATCAGGAACGTGGTCTGGAAATGTGACCTGATCTAGTGATATAACAATCAGAAGTGGGTTTAGCAACGCAGTCATTTGTGAACAAGCAGTGTCAGGAGTTTCAGGATTCTTCTTAGGAACAGGGATATTTACTAGAATGTCCCTGAAACTGGAATGCTGGATAACTAACTCTAAGATTTAGGGTCCTTCTCACAGGTACGATACTGCAATACAGGCTTGGACACAGGACCAAATGTTTCCAGTTCTGCATAAATTCTACTCCTTGTGATTCACAATGTACAGTTTCAGCTCTGGACATACATTTTTCATGACTCCAATCTGATTAAAACCTTGGACATCTGCATCCTCACTATCTCCCCTTCTCATAATGGTTTTAGCGGTTTGCTGGTCTTATCATAATAGGACTTCTGGGATAAGCACTTCTTCAACAGATGGGCTTTCACTGATCTGTTGTTCTTGACACATGGAACCAATAGATTACTGCTAATTGGTAGTGTGGTTCTAGTTTATCTCGACAGAAGTCTGTGCAGGTGAACCAAGATGTTTATCGCAATGAATTTTTCTGAGATTCAAGGGATTCAGAAAAACATCACTATTTTCTCATTTCAACTTCTCTAGTAATTGTTTCACACTTTGAACTGTACATTCTGCCAAACCATTTGATTGTGGCTATTCAGGGCTACTCATATTATGAGTAAAGTCCCACTCATCAGCAAATCTCTTGAACTGCTGGCATGTAAGCTGTGTACCATTGTCAGAAATAACTTTGTGCAGACGTCCATGGACTGAAAAATAATGCTTGGAGAATGACTGCACCAAGACCAAACTTCGAAGCATCAGAACGAAGAATAACTGGTTTGTGAACATTATAGTGTTTGAGAGATGGTGAACTGGCAATTCTCTGTTTCAGGACATCAAATGCTCTTTGGTGTTGTTCTAACCATGACCAAGATACATCTTTGCATGTCAACTCTCTGAGTGGTATTGAAAGTTGGCTCAAGTCTGGCATGAACTTGCCTAGGTAGTTAACCATGCCAAGAAAATGTTGTAGGGCTTGAACATTGTCTGGAGCTGGCATCTCAAGAATTGCTGTCTGCTTTGAAGGATCTGGCTGTAAACCTGAACTGGTAAATAAATGACCAACATAAGTAACTTCTAGTAGCCTGAACTTGTACTTCTGAGGATTCAGCTTAAGATTCACTTCACATGCTCTTTCCAGAACTTTCTTGAGGTTTTTGTCATGCTCAGCTTCACCATTACCTCCTACTTGAATAGCATCTATTTTTATTTTATATTTCCATATTTATACCAAATAATTCACTCCCACAAAACTTACTATTCAATCCTTAATCACCACACCTTAATTACCCTCAGCAATCACCTCCACCTCTGATATACATCCCACATACACCCTCCCATAACTTCCACATCACCCAGACTCACTATGCCCCTCCCCAAAAACCTCCCTCTAACATTTCTTACAGATATTTTCATCTTAGTTCTCACAGGGGCTTATTACCATACATCTTATGAAATTCACCATTATATACCATTTCAAAACCCAAGGGACCATACCTTCTCCATAGCTACTAATGCCACCTACTTTAACATCATTGGGGTCCACACCATATACGAGCATCTTTACCTAAAACTTACATACTTCACAAAAATTTCAGGTAGCTCAAAATCACCATTAACAAAGAGATATACACTTTTACTTATTAAACTATCCAAACTACTCTGGGAAGTGTATAGCCAACTACAACAACATGGTGACATCCACCCAAACCCTGGCCCAGGGACACAAATTCAAATTCCCAACAATAAAAACCTGGACAATGGGCACCAACTATGCCAAAGACCCACCACAATCTAATGATCATAAATTTGAACAGTAGAAGCCTAGCAAAAAAGACCCATGGCTTTCATGCCCAATTTTCGTATTACTCACCAGACATTGTTGGCTTTACTGAAACCTGGCTAAAGCCAACATTATCCAATAATGAAGTGCTCCCACATGGCTACAACATCTATAGAGAAGACCACCAAAGTAGAAAAGGGGGAAGGGTTGCAATACTCTTTAAAAACTCCCTCGATATCATAAAAATCACTACAGGAATCCCTTTATTTATTAATGCTGAAATTTTAGTCACCAAACTCAGAATCAACAGCAGGAAAATATAAATATTATATGTGGATACATTTCCCCTGGCAACAATATAATCATACTTGAAAATATTCTGCAATGGTTATCTGAAACCAGCCCCCAGGAAACCTATTTGATTGGAGACTTTAACATCAACTGGAACACCTGTTCCACAGGGAATCCAACTGAACACCTAAACCTATTTAACTTTAAACAGGTAATTAATACCACTACCAGAACAGACATCAGAAGTAAATAATAGAGTATCTTAGACTGGATCCTCATTAATAACACCCCTCACCCCTATACATCATGGTCCCTCCACGATAATATAAATGATCACCAACCCACCTTTATTCTAAGACTGAAGTCTCACCATAAACATATGCCAGTCCTGCAAACCATTAGGAACAAGAAAAAATTCAACTCCATAAAGTTCAATGTAGAACTTAAAAACTATAACTGGAGTATACTTTACCACCTAACACTGGAAGAGGCAGTTCAGCACTTCAATGACATCCTCCTGTCTATCCTGGATAGACATGCCTCAGCTCGGACCATTAGATCCAAGCCAAAAATTGCACCTTGGCTAACAAACAAAACCAAAATAAAAATAACAGAAAGGAACAAGCTCTGGAATCACTGGAGAAAAAACAGATCTCCTACAGACCAGTAGCTCTGCCATGAACCTAGGAATAGCAAAAAAAAAAAAAAAATTAGTGTACCAGGATAAGAAAAACTACTTTCTTAATCTGCAAACAATATATCAAAGAAACTCTCAAAAATTCTGGGCAGGAATAAATAAAGTACTGCAACCAGGCAAAACTACTGCCCTGTCCCCAAAAGTTACCAATAACAACCAACCATGTGACACAGTTGAAATCTTTAATACATACTTTACAGAAACCATACTATCCCTTGCCAACCAACTACCAAACCATACAAACAATCTTCCCCCAACCTCCCCTATACCTGACCTATTATTTTTTAACTGCCAACCAGCACCAACTGATTATATCAGAAAACTAATGGCCAAGCTAAAACCTACAACCCTAGCCTCCGATCAACTCCCAGCTGAATTCCTTCAAATTGCTTCAGTTGTCAGAGCTGTGCCAGTTGCAATTCTTATTAATAGATCAATAACTGAATCAACTATTCTCCCTATTTGGAAAATCCCCCTGCATAAAGGCAGTAGTTTCACTGACATATCCAATTATAGACCTATAGCAATACTCTCTCCTTTAGCCAAAATCTTGGAACGGTGCATTCACAAGCAACTTATGCAACACCTTACTAACAACAGACTCCTATCCCAATCTCATCACGGTTTCAGACCAGCCCATAGCACAACTACTGCATTACTAACATTTACAAATACCATCTATCTTCACAGAAATAATGATAAATTATCATCTGCACTCTTCCTAGACCTATGGTTAACCACTCAAAACTGTTACAATTTCTACAAAACATGGCCTTAGACAATCACTCTATTGCCTGGTTTCAGAACTACCTAGAGGGAAGACAACAAGCAGTTCAATGGCAGAAAAGCCTATCCTCTCTGCTACCAGTATCCATAAGGGTTCCACAAGGTTCTATTCTGGGCTCCTTGCTATTCTCCATCTTCATCAATGACCTGAATACTGCCAGTCCTGATGCCAACATCATCCAATATGCAGATGATTCTACACTTATCTGCTCTGCATCCTCAATATCTGAACTGCAAACAATTACCCAGACCACTTTTACTTCAATTGAAAGCTGGCTCATTAACAACTGCCTAATATTAAATCCTAAAAAAACAAAGTTGTTACTGTTTACCCACACCTGTAACATCAATCCACTTCTAACCTTTAGTATCAATTCCAGCAATGGCACATTAATTGCCCCTGACTCCCATACTAAACTGCTGGGAGTGGAAATTGATAACAACCTAAACTCTGACCTGCAAGTAAATCAGATAATTAAAAATACACATAAGAAACTGGACTGCCTTTACAGGAATCAATCCTTCCTATCCCATAATGCCAAAGCTACCATTGCTCACTCTCATTTCCTTTCAACTCTATTATATGCATCCCCCATCCTAACTAACCTATCCAAGTCTGACCTAAACAAACTTTCTGCATGCTATAATAAGATTGGCCACTGGATCAGCCAATCAAACCCATCACTGTCTTAATCTCAGATAGCTCAACTGGCTGGAATTTCCCCACCTCCTCCATTACTGCCAACTTGTATTTGCTCATAAAATACTAAATCAACCAGACAGGATACCATCATTAAAAAACATAATTATGCCTCAAACCACCTTAAGACCTCTCCGATCAAGTGACAAGCTCCTACTTAAGGCCCCCAATGCAAATAACTCAGCTGGGAGTTCCTAATTTTCTACTCATGTTGCTAAATCATGGGATGCTTTCCAGTGGCAGCTGGTGACTTCAAATTAAAGGGGGAGGCTGCAGGAGGCAGGGTGGGGCCAATGGGAAGGGGTGTGGCCAACTAGAAAGGGGTGGAGCTATGTTCAAAACCACAACAACTGGAACTTTAATTAAATACGCTGCCCTGGGTGCCAAACCTTCATTACAAGAGTCCAGTCAAGACAAAATGAAGTGTAGAAGAAAAAAATATTTCAATGCATTGGCTACATGACAGAGTACTTAATATCTAGATGGAAACAAAAAGGTTGTGAGCCATGAAAAAATAAATTACTTTTTAAATAAATTACTGGAATGTCAGTCAAAATCAAGTATAAAAAAACAAGCAGCACTCAACTCAAACCACTTCTCCTTGCACTGCAGTTCTAATTATAATTTATATTCAGCTTTATAAAAGTACCAAGTACCAAGAAACATGCTGAAAGTAGCTTATACCCCCACTTGTAAAAATGTTTTTTATCCGAAAAAGACCTGCTGTCTGACAACAACTACCTACTTGTTTCATGGGGAAGACATGATCAAAGTAAAAAATGAACAGCAAACAAGAAACAAGCTCAAGACAAATTGCTTAAAGGATTACTGCACAGGTTATGGACCACACATGATAGATTGACATTCTGTTTAGTTTACAGGTAAAGTCTGCAAAGATGACTGCAAGTCTCCAACAAATGTAATGAGCTTCTGAAAATACTGTAATCCTGACCTTTAATACAAATACTGTCATGTGAATTTCAATACCTAAGGCTTATACGTTATCTAGTTATGTAAATATTCTCTGCATGGCAACAACAAAAAGGCTTTCAATGTTGCTAATTCTTTAACAGTATGCTTATTAAAGCTTACTTGCATCTTACAATCTCCGACAAGCTTACCTGATGGTCATTAAAGCATTGCTACTTAAACACAGAGCAACAGGGCACTGTGACAGCATGCATTTTCTGAATTATAAGAAGCATCAATCAAAAGTATAAAAATATGACAGAAAACCAGAACATTCTGCAAAATCAAGGATAGATGAAAAGCCACTGTCGTACTTGTGTTTACCTTGGATGGGGCATACTCTGAACACTTACAATGTATAACTGCTCCTTGCCTTGCTTGGACACATCCAGAGTCACTACATGGGGGGTGGGGTGCAACAAGTATGTCACAATTTGATACGTCTCTGGCTGACGGTGATGGCTCTGATACTCATACCTCTCAACCTCAGAGCAAGAAATCTGGACAAAGCCATACATAGAAGTAGGACAAAGGCCCAAAATAAAGACACTTTTTAAATATTGCTCTTATAAACTTAGAAAGATAATAGAATAGTAGTAGGTCTTGCATTAGTATGCATTTTTTGAAGGGTATGAAATCTGAAACTCAAATGTCTGCCATTATTTTCTAACTTCAATTTTAATGATTTGCCACTAATTTGCCAGAAAACCACAATTTTATGAAAAACAGACCAAAAATGTGATGCAAAAATATAAAATTGCCACACAATACAGCTGGGAACCTGTCAAAGAAGAGACACCTTTTTAATATTAGTACTGTTAACTTGAGCAGATGACAAAATAAGAGAATCTGCATGCATTTCTGAAATAAAAGTAATCTATAACTCTGATCATTACAGTTATTTATAATTTTAAACCCTCCACATTTTCTTCCAACATTGCCATTTTGTGGAGGGATTATTAGGGGGAGAGCAACATTTTGAGCCAAAATCAGGGACAGTTGAGAGGTTTGGATATTCCTAATTCTATAAAGTGATTTATTTGCACGTACCTCTCAACCTCTCAATGCAGGAAATCTGGACAAGGCCAAATATACTGGGGGAACATACAAACAGTACTAAAAATTGCTCTTGTATAAACTTAGTTGATAGAATAACAGGTCTTGCTTTAGCATGCATTTTTCTGAAGGTTGTGACATCTGAAACTCAATGTCTTATTTAGTGACTTCAGTCCTAAATGATTTGCCAAAAAACACAAATTTTATGAAGAACAAACCAAAAATAAGCAAAAATCTATTAATTCTGCAAAAAATCTGGACAGTTGTGAGGTATAGTTCAGCCCACTGCCCACCCCCTCCCTCACAAAATCATGGTCGAATGGAGCCTCCCCCCTGCAGCCATTCCAATGTCCCATTCCTTGGTTATTTCACCCAATTTACCATACACACTGTAATGTGCATACTGCTTTACTTCTGCGATAATTTGGATTTCATTTGAAAGTTTTAATTTGCATTTTATAGCACAAACACTAATAGATATCTGCTAAACAAAGCAATGCAGTCTCAAAATGAAAATGGACTTAGCATTAAAACTTCTCTGCCCTTGAAACTCACATTCATTGAAACAGCATTGAAACCCACATTCAAAGAAAATACATTTTGCCAGTGGCAGATAAAAATTAACTTTGGGCTGTTTTCAAATCACAAGCCCCTTGCTCACGAAACATACACATGCTCTTTGATACACCTTCCTGAGTGTATTAAATTATATTCCTTGACAATACAGTGTAGTTTTAAAGGGTGTTTTAAATTTATTGTTTTGAACATTTTTCCAGTAAACAATGAAACAAAATACATGCACCAATAATGACAAAACTGCCCAATTCAGAGCATTTCCATAATAAAAGTCTACTCAAACTTCTACAGTCCACCAGTATCAGTAAATATGCATAATCTCTGAAGAAGTAAAAGCCATCTAAATAATTCCACATTAAAGCGATCTGTAACTAATGAAGAGGTTGCTGCTAGCAAACAGCTTTATATTTCATTGTTTCATCTACAAATAAAGTGCCTGTTGCCCTTGAAGAATAAATTGCCTATGTTACACTAAAACATTGATAAGCTAGTAATATTGCAATAGGAAATGGATGGCAAACTGATAACAGGTTCATAGTTACTAGGTATCTTTACCAAAAAGGACTGCAGCATCCACTCCCTTTGCAATACAGTACAGTATCAGCAATGCATTTACCTACTGTGGGAGTAGAACCCACAGCCTTCTGCATCAAAAGCAAATGCACTACCTGTTGTGCTATTAACAAGGAAAACATACTTAGCATAAGCAACACTAAACTTTTGCTCCACTGTAGCTCTCAACTCCTTGTAAAATCTACTCAACACTCAGCTGTTTCTCTGAATTTTGCAGCACAAGAAATCTGGAAACAGCCAAAATTTATGGGGGGGGGGGTCAAAAGCTCAAAACCAGGGACACATTTTAAACATTGCTTGTATAATGTTGGAAAGTTACTAGAATAAAATGCTGTGTTACTACCATACATTTTACTGCCAAGTCTTGAACACAGGACCCTGTGAAAAACAGTCAGAGCAACATACCACAATGCCATATCACCTCCTTTGTGAAAAAGAGGAAGACTGAAACTTAAATGGCTACCATTTAGTGAATTCAGTTCTCACCATAGCTGTCAACCACTTAGCACAAAACACCTGAACAAAGCCAATAATGGGGGAATACAGCTCCCAAACATATTCAGTGAATTCAGTTCTTACCATAGCACTCAACCTTAGCACAAAAAACCTGGACAAAGCTAATAATAGGAGAATACAGTCCCAAAAATGGGGACAAATTTCAAATATTCATCTTATAAACTTAGAAAATTGCTAGAATAAAAGATTTTGTGTTACCATGTACTTTCTGAAGAACATGAAGTCTGAAATTCAAATGCTTGTCATTTTTAGTTATTGAACATTTGTTAATCAGGAAAGTCTGACTTGGAACAAAGGCCAATTTTCAGCAGAGGCCCAAGGAAAAACACTCCAGACACATGTCTTTGTAAGATAGGAGGACACCAGAGAACACCCACAGGGAGGACATGCAGACTCTACACAGAATGCACCCCTGCTAAGAATCAAACCAGAGAACCTGTAGCTTTCAGGCAACACTGCACCATTGCACTACGGATTGTATAAAGAAACAAAAATACAGAAACCAGAGATTTTATGAGGAACAGAACAAATATGAGGCACAAATCTGGAATTATTTTTACAAATGGTGGTGGGTAGGGAATTCAGGCTCCTACCACTTGGGCCCAAGGTACAGAGTTCAAGCCTGTGGTATTCTTTACCCACCACCATGTATCCTGTGTTCTCTAGGCACCAGTATATAGCAACTGGGGCATTTCACACACACACACACACACAGACACACACACACACACACACACACACACACACACACACACACACACACACACACACAAACACACACACACACACACACACACACACCCTACCTGAGCCCAAAGTCCCTGCAGCAGTAAAATCCATGCATAGAAAAGCCTGCAATGAGAGCAGCAGTAAAATCCATCCCCTTCCTGTGAGGCTTGTCCTAGTCCTTCCCCTTCCTGCAAGAGCACCAGCCTGTGGACGTTGCAGTCCAATCCCCTTCCAATCTATGCAGTGACAAGTGCATAGACTTCTGGAATATTTGCAGTTGAATGTTGTCTTCTTAATCCGGACTGCTGGATTCTGTGTGCATGCTCCAGACTGGTTCACCAGCAGTCTGGATATTGGGAAATGCCGCAAGTGCGCATGTGCGATGTTCTGGGACTTGTTTGCTTTTATTTTGTTCTTTTATTTTCTTTTTTGTTTTTGTTTATTTTCTTTTTTTACAGCTGGGGCTGCAGTCCTGCAGCCCAATAGCATGAGCCTCCTCTGATGCTTTCCCATCAGTCTTAACTCTTGAATCCTCTCATACAGCTTTCAAAAAAGCTAAGTCACACTTAATTGATCACTGGACCTGCCTCTGCTCATCCCCTGGCTGAGCCTACTTCCCCCTCACTTATTCTGCTATTAACATTGTTTGTCTAGCTTCAACTACCCTACTATTGATACTAAGCTTTACTATGTTAATTAGCTTGGAAATATACCTAAGACTCTTTATGTATCCTGATATACCCTAATATGGCTTATAATGTATAATAACCTAAACTAACTGTTATTTCATGTAAAACTGTATCTCAATATATGTTATTATTTCAATGTATATAATTATTTCTTGTATAGCTGCATCTCAATGTATGTTTAATCAATGTATGTAATTATTTCATGTATAACTGCATCTCAATGTTTATTCAGTATATGTAATTTATTTCATGTATAGCTGCATTTCAATGCATGTTTACAATGTTCTGATGTTGTTAGTGTGCCTTATCTTGTTGTATGTATGCCTAAGTTATTTGTTAACTGGAACTTTTCTCCCCAGGCTCCCGCTGAAAATGGACATGTATCCAGTTGGACTTTCCCAGTTAACAAATGTAAAATAAAGTAAATAACTAACAATAAATAAATAAAATCTACTATAATAGCACATGGATACCCAGAAAAAATTTGTTCCATGGCATGCTGGAAGACTTCACTGGCAGAATTTATCCCAAATGGCATTCTCAAAAATCTGTGCCTGCCAAAAGGAGTACTGAAAGTGGTTAGCAATGAAGATTTTCAGTAAAGCAAAATTTGCCAAAATGAACTCTTTGCATCCAAAATGGAAAAAAAAACTGTGGCATTTGGCATGAGGGCAGTGACTTCTTCAACTGTACGCATTGGATGATGAGGTCTTTTCAGTACTTTGTTCAAATCTTGTGGATCAACACATGTTCTAATATCATCCAAATTTTTCTTATGAGCTACCAAGATACCCATTCAGTTGGTTCATCAACTGGACAAATTACACCTTGCTGCACTATTTTATCTAGCTTGGCTTTGACTCTGTTCTGCATAGCTGCTGGAACTTTCCAGGCTGGTCTGACAACTGCGATGAATTCAGGGTCTAATTTCATGGAGTACACAACTGGGAGTTTGCTTAGTTTTTCTTCGAAAAGATCAGCATAGTTAGAGAAGATAGACTGGGCAAAATTAGAATAGTGGTCTTTCAAGCTTACATGGTGCACTTCCTTATTAAATGAAAGGAGTCCCATTTTCAAACTGTCTCTGAGGCCTAATAATGACACTATGTGCCTTTTGACAACATAACATTGCAAGTCATAGATGTTCCCAGCAGAGTAACATGAAAGCACTAGTGAACCTTCACTCTGAATTTATTTACCACCATAAGCAAGAAGCTTCACACACTTTGCCAAATCAAGCTTCCCACTAGCACATACTCCAGCAAATGTTTCTGCTGACATAACATTGCACTTTGAACCTGTGTAAACTTTGAGCTCTATGGGTCTTCCATTTATTTGAACAATACAAAATACTTAATTCTTTGCCTATAAATCTACTGCATTGACTGTTTCATTAATTACAAACCATCAACATAAAAACTAGAGTCATAGCTTTATAATTGTCTTGTCTCCCTGAATGTTCACTTTTAACAAAGAATGTCCTTTATTTGATTTACAAAATCTTTGGAAATGATTCCACTTTTTACATCTGTGGCATTGCTGACCAAAAGCTAAGCACTTTTCTCTTTTTGACACATAATTACCACCACAATTACAACAGTTGACTATGCAGCTAGGTGAGGGAACATGCTTTGAGTTTGCTGACTCATCCTTGTGTTTCACTGAGACTGTGCACACTTCTGGAATTTGCTAGAAGCTACAGGCTTTTCCAGAGATTTTTACAGGATTCACAGTTGCTGCCATGTGCTTGGGCTTGTTTCTTTTAACCATGTACTGCATACTATCAACATGAGCACTAGAAGATACTGGAAGCATGCATTTCTCATTTGTAAACATATCCGTGTGCTTTTCTGTGAGCTCATATATCTGACCAATCTCAATGGTTTCATTCAAAGTTAAATAACTGTCGCGTAGCAAAATCTTTCTCACAGCATCATATTTAATACCCCATGCAAGTCTGTCTTTTATCAACTCATCCCTTAAATAACCAAATCTGCACATTTTAGCTTTGTTTTTCAAATTAGTTATACATGCAAAAGTTTCACCAGGCTTTTGATCTCTTGTGAAAATAAGTGCTCTTCCATTGTAAAATTCATTTGGGGGTTACACATTTCTCTAAGTTTAGGTTTTAAGCACTCGGGGTCCTCCCTTGTTTCAGCCGGTACCACTATGTGATGTTTTTCCCCCTCTCCTGCAAACACAGCAGGTGCATACACAAATGAATACTCTGTTTCTATGGCTTCTGAACCAGTTAAATTAAGCAGAATAAATGCCTTTGTATGGTCATTTTTGTCAGAAAATGCAGCTTGTATGAAAATATTGTACTCTTGCTCAAACACTCCCCAGTTCTATGGAATGTTATTAGCAAAGACAAGAGGATTTGGTTTTCGGAATCCTTCAGCATGCCAACAAAGTATGCCCAAATACGCTGAAAATATGGCCCTTGTAATTATATAAAAACATGCACACATAGCCAGTACTTGTAATAACATTCAAATACACAATAAACTCTTTGAAATACTGTACTTTGCAAAATATGTTTGAAATGTCTCTATTTTGTGAAATTTCATTTTTTTATTTTATTTTATTTTACATTTGTTTACCGGGAAAGTCTAACTGGACACAGGTCCATTTTCAGCGGAGGCCCGGGGAGAAAAGCTCCACATCACAATACATTACATGTGAGTAAAAAGAAGTAGAACATACATACATATGGCATATATACACATCAGGGCAATATGTTGGTGATTAACAAACATACATATAGCATATATATATATATATATATATATATATATATATATATATATATATATATATATATACAGAACAAGACATCATGCTACTGATTTAACATTTCTTACAGTAGACAATCAGAGGTACATTTTTTTTCTTTTGCAGTTATACGTTTTGTAAGGTAAATGTATACAGGTTAGGAAGCTTTCAGGGGAGAAACTGTTTATACATAGCTGTACCCTGCCAAATTCTCTTGGAATGGATTTGCCTGGTGAGTGGCTTGAGCATAGCCAGTTACTTAGATAGTGGGTTTTCAGGAGTTTTTTGAATTGACTAAAGAAGGTGGTAAAGTTATTTGGCTTGGTAGTGTATTCTAGGTTTTGGCAATGGTGCTGGCAAAGAGGGACTTACCAGCTTCATTTTTATAGCAAAAACAAGCAGAGGACCATAAATCCAAACACTAAAACCAAAAAGAAAACAGTCCAGGCAACAAACAAGGATGGTAGTATAAAAGAACTTTAATAGAATATCATAAGCACTTTCACCTTGACTCAATTGCAGGGCTTTTTCAAGTGTGTAGCAAAGAAACACATCAACCGCCCTCATTTAAATACCCCCATTCATAAAAAAACTCCAAAATCATTTAAAGTAAAATGCACAGTTATTGTCTCTCTAAAACCATTTGAACTCCTAAGTATATACTATGTTCTTAAATCAGAGGTAAAATGCACAGAAAAAAACTCTGATGTCCTATAAAATATTTGTTGTAACCATATTGCTAAATAAATCATATATTGTGAGCAAAATCATTGTATAGAAAGGTGAAAGAACACAAAAAATACAACCTACTTTGTAACATATTAATAACCATCTCCACAGATTTGTATCATAAAAACAATGACATCTACTTAAATTACCAAAATGATTTCTTATAACCTCTCAGCTCTTTTAACTAAATATGGTTTAATTGAAATATAATTATTTAATCCCGGGGGCTGGAATGCATTAAGTTTTAGTTGCCAGTATGTCTGCGTGGTATAACTGTGAAACCATATGAAGGGGATGTGTATTTTTTGACCATTGACATGGTCAATTTGTTTTCTTGCATTCCTACAGAGGATGGCTTGGATTTATTTTGGTCGCTTTTGAATGAAAAAAGGTCAATTACTCCTTCGCATATTCATGAAAGGCTTAGTACTCTGTTGACACAGCTTTAGATCTTTCAGGGTAACTTGTGATTACTTCCAAGTTCTGGTTCCTCAATGCCCTCTGTGTCCAGGAATAATTACATTAATAATGCCTAAAATTGTGACAGTGAGAGAGGAGAGAGATGTGGTTTATGGTCTTCTGCAATTTGGAATGTCTATAACTCAGCCAGGGGTGTTTGTATAAGTGACTGGAATCACTGACTTCATTTAACCTGGCTGGCATTTCCAAGGAAATATCTGTATCATCAGGGAAATGTACTTCAGTGCATCGACTTACCGAAAGGCCAAAGACCATAATGCTGAGACAGACTACCGGAACTGTACAACAACCAAAACTCACATGATCGATAGTCAAAACTGCAATAATGCAGTGAATGCAACTGAAACACGTAAGTACGGAGTATAAGTGTATACACCTTTAAGAAACTGTAAAACAGACACAAAAAAAACAAAAACAACATGGCTAAGACAACGTATAATACTACAAGTACAGTAGCAACAACACATACAACAACTAAGCAGGTACTCCACAAATTACCATAAATACAGCCACTGTACAGTTTTTGCAGGGGGGCAAGCCCCCTTGCACCCCCATGTGTGGGGCTGCACTCCTCACACTCCCTGCAACTTATACCAATTCCGAGATTGCACTACTGTGGGGACAAGGATGCTATTTTTTTAAATATTGTGGTTTTGACTGTTGATCGTGTGATGTTGTGCATTTCAGGTGTTTACGTCTCAGCATTATGGTCTTCGGCCTTTTGGTGACTAGATCCCATCAGGGATTGGTCAAGGGAGTACTCATCTGCAACTTAATGATTATGGTAGGAAATTATTGGCATTGAAGTCACTGAAGTCATTACAGTTCAAAAATGCTTATATTTATGAGTGTACTACACAGGGCATTTATACTCAAAGCCTTATATTTCATTTTTACACATTTCCAAATAGAACTTTACAGGACTCAGACCTAAATAAGGACTTGCTTATATTGTTTCAGCATGTAAGCTCTGAATATTTGCTAATTCTTATGAAGCATGATTATGTACTGATTAGTAAATTGTCAAGGAAGTTATTGAATTGAATAATTCTATTATTGGTGGTTTTCTTTTTGGCAGTAAGAAGCTACATTTTGAGCACATTTTGCCAAACTTGATAAACATGTTAATTCTTTTAGAACTAATGTAAAATATTTCAAGCATTTGAAAGCAAACTGGAAAACATACCATTAATCAGTTTGATGTTCAGGGTGTTTTTGAAACTTTTTTGTCCACACTTTCTTTTAGATACTCCCAAAGACCAATAAATCAGACGAGGCCATCCTATTATGTAACTACGAATTATTAACAGAGGCAATATTCACTTAACTAATTGCAGGGCTGCAAGAATGCATGGAAAAATGCTCCAAATTAAAAGTTTTTTGATGGTGTTTATGCACATGCTAATTAATTAGACAGACATTAGAATTTACAATAATAGTTCTGTAATCATTAATTACACTTATAGTTTATTTAAATATGGATTTGCATTTATACCTAAGAAGTGATTGAACAAAGTGGACATAATTGCATAAGTTAAAATTTATACTAGAAATATTAATTTTGAGTTTGAAAAAAAGTTTTAAGTGGGGTAAGTAACTTGTGTACTTACAGACTGCAAATAGATAAACTGTTTCTGGCATACAAGGCATCCTCTGAACCAATACTGACAGATTTACTGCACATCAGCAAGTCAAATAGCGTAAAAAATACTCAGTCTATAGATATAAACCTCTTATGTGCTAACATAATGGTTTGGGGGTGCAGGTATATTTCACAAAGGACAACTCTGCTGTGGAACAGACTCCCCATTCACATACACAAAGTTCATCCCTGTCCATATTCAAGTGCAACTTTGATCTGTGGATGGGAAATGGAAAATTTATTCCAGGACTGCCCCCTGTACTACCAATGAACAGAGGCAGCTCCTAAATACTTTATTCCATGCATGGATCTCCTCCATTTATCTATGGTATGAGCCCATTTATTCTCACGAGGAGTAATACATAATTATCATACATGGGATGTGCAAGGCCAATATGTAACCAAATGGGATAAGTTAATTTGATCACCAGAAAGGAAACTGGCAAGGATTAAAATGGTCTGCAAGGGTAGCTAACCTAATACTTACCTATGAACCTATGTAGATACAGTGTGGAACCTACCACTTGATCCTATCTTGGTTTTGTTTTGAAAAGTTATGTTCTAGTTACACTTGTCAGTTGGTTAGTGACACCCTAGCTGTGAAGGTTTATAATTTGAACTTCAGTTTTATGAAGTGAGTGCCAACAAGGATATATGTATTATGGGGTCTATATTATATCATCGAATGCTTAAAAAAGCGAACGATGAATAATCGACCCCATGTAAGTGAAAACTTTCAATCTCGAAAGCTCAGAACAGTGATTTTTTTTTCCAAGGAAAAAAATCACTGTTCAAAAAAAAAAATTGAAAGAATACATAAAGGCTTCACCCTCCACACACCCCCTACTTAAATATACCAACTCCGAGATCGCACTACAGTGCTGAAAATGGCAAAGTAATGGAAGCAGCCAAGAGAATTCTTTCCCTGGGAAAGAATTTGCTTAAAAGCCGCTTCGCTATTTTGCCTTTACATTGTTTTAAGTTCGACCAAGACACATTCAATAGAATGCATCTTCGGTCATCTAATAGGAACCTTGTATTATGTATTATGAATCCCAGTGAAAGGCAAGGCTATAGTTTTGATAAACACCAGTGATGATTCTTGGGAGATGAATAATACAATGCTACATGATGATTATGATTATTATCAGGTTGCATCTGTTAATCAAGTACACCATTCCAATTATGTCATCAATTCCATGTTAAATAATATTGTTTGCAATGGTGTGGTTAGTATTGCTAAGGACTGTTTTTTTTTCTGTTTAAAAAATATTTCACTTATTTTTTGTAATCTAAAGATAATTAAGAATGAGGTTGACCTGTCTTTTAGACCTATTATTTCTGCTGCTGGGAGACAAAACAGAACTCCTATCTGTTTTTATTAGTCACTAATTGAAGACTTTTGTTGGTTGTATAACAAGGCAGTACTAAAGGACTTTCAGGATTTTTGGGTAAGATACATGCAGTCCCTTTTGTGGCTGATGAATTTTTAGTTATGGCTTATACAATAAACCTCTTTACAGTTATTCCCTAGAAACTGTTTTGTTGCGTGAAATCTCTCAACTAGACAACAAAAGTATAAAAGTTATTTGCTCTTTTATTGATATACAATTGAAATATATATATATATATATATATATATATATATATATATATATATATTACCTTTGATGGTAAATATTTCAAACAATTTTCTGAAGTAAGCGATGCAAAAATTCATTAAAATCTCCACTTTTAATACAAAAATATAAGACAGGATAAGCGCTTTCGCAAGTAGCTTCATCAGATCCATACAAAAATCCAAGGATACTTTGTTACCCTAAAACTATAAAAAGTGATAATAAGGGTGGTTGTACGAAGCCATGTGGGCATTGTAATTTTTGCCCTTTTATTGACAGTAACACTCAGTTTTTTCAACCAGACTTACAGAAAGTATTTATGATACAAGCAGATGCAAACTGTATGACATCAGATGTGGTTTATTTGGCTACTTGTCAATCCTGCCCGTCATTCTATGTAGGCAAGACTAATCGCCCCTTAAGAGATAGGATGAGGGAGCATATCTATCATATGAAGAGAGGTACATTGCACAATGCTCTAGCCAAACATATTACATTAAACAACAATGAACATTACTTTTTATTCAAGGTACTAGAAGTTATTTCTCCCAATATAAGGGGAAGTGATATCAGAACCTACACAGAAAGTAAGGAAATGCAATGGATTATTTCATTAAGGGCTGACAAAGGTTTTGGCCTGAATGAGAGAGCCTTTATAAGACCAAAACTAAAACAACGTAGAAATGTCAAATGAATTGTTATACACTGATTATATACAGATGTATTTACTTTTTTATTTATACATAGTTTTGTGTTTCTTAATATAATTCAGTTAGTCATAATATTCTGATCAATATGTTTGTAATTTGATGCCTAGCCATTATTTATCTTTCAGCAATGCATTTTATGAAGCTTTTATATATTGGTTTTTATCTATCATTTTAAACATCATCTATATCTTTAAAAATGATGGGCAGTACCTTGTTTGCTAATTAACCATGAGTATGAGTCATCATCTGCAGGTATATAAGCATGCAGTTAACACTTGGATTTTTGTATGGATCTGATGAAGCTACTTGCGAAAGCGCTTATCCTGTCTAATATTTTTGTATTAAAAGTGGAGATTTTAAAGAATTTTTGCATCGTTTGACTTCCTCACTGTCGCTCAGTTCCTGGCTTTATTTACTGATTTTAAACTTTTTTCTGTGAACCTGAGCGTTTACCTGTCCCATTGGATTTACTTTGCTACACAATTTTCTGAAGTAGCTGTATGAGCATCTTCTGCACCCATTTTTGCCAACATAGTCTTTTGCCATTGTGAGCACATGTTTGTACACAGTTGTATTTTGGCAACTTATTTAAAGGTGTAACCTAGATTTTTTGCATGATATTTTACATTGTGGATGGATGATTGGGTTTGCCTTGATATTTTTTTCTTCATATTTGCAGCATTCTGCTGAATCTTTGAAGTTTACATTTATGACTGAAGTCAATGAGATAATTTTATTACATATTTTTCTATATAAGAATGTCTGGTGTTCAAGTCTGAATATAATATTTTTGTAAACATATTTTCAAAGCAGTATTTACATTATATTAGTTTTCATAATTTAGGTCAGGATATCTGTATTGTTAAGAAGCAAAATGGTCCATCTTTATATAGTGAATTCTGAATAAATGATTTTTAGATTGGAATGTTCTACACTGTATGTTTTAATAAGGAGTTACACATAATTGTTTATTGACAATACTTTTATGGTAGTTTTTGCCCCTAATTTATACAGGCCATTTCTGGTAATGATTTAAATGGTAAAGACTTTGGTATTGCACCAGTCATTGGATATATATGGGATGAAATGCATTGTTGAAAAAATTAGACACTTGCATTTAATGATGAGGCTGTGCTTGCTTGATTGGGGTCTCAACCCCTGTTTACATGTAAATCTAGTCAGTATTGTAGTTGTGTATTACAGAATACAGATTTCTATTCTGTTGGTAAGATGTTCATAGCTGAGGCATGTAGACAGTACAGAAATATACTGGAAGGTCACTGTATTGTTATTCCTGGTTACTCTAGAGAGATATCATGCCCTGGAGGATTTTAGTTTTATTTAACATTTGTTAACCAGGAAAGTCCAACTTGGAATAAAGCCATTTTTCAGCATAGGCCGAGGGAGAAATGCTCTAGACATATGTCTTTTATAATGTGGGAGGAAATCCACATGAACGCAGGGAGGACATGCAGACTCTGCACAGAAGCCACCCCAGCCAAGAATCAAACCAGAGAACCTCTTGCTGTGAGGCGACAACACTACTGCTGTACCACTGCGCCGTAAGAGCTATACTTCATTATATGTAACAGATTTAGGAAATTTATTTTTTTATTGTGGAGATGTGAAGAGAGGGTTCAGAGGGGGGAAACTAGAAATAATGTATTTTTTTAAGGAAATAATGTGTGAGATATGATTGAGTTCTGTTATAATCCCCATTTTAAATTATCATGTTTCAGTTGGTTCAGTTGGTTCTGGAAGGTGAAAGCTGTAACCCTTAGAAAGATATGCTGTATGTTTCATTCATGTTTGCATAACCTGCCTTTTATAGGGTATCATTATTATTCTGATGAAGTGCTGTTCTGGTTACAAATGTAAACACTCAAATAAATTTGATTAAGCAATTTGGCCATAGATTCAATGTACAAAAATGTAGTCATACCACTAGACAGATATAGATCTGACAATTACATCAAACTTGATCACACTCTTCTTAATATAATTAAGGTCATTGGGACCTGTGTGTTTAGAGTAACTGCAATTTGACTGTTAATTAAAATGTTACAAACTTAGAAAGAAGAAAGTTAGGCAAATAAGTTTACTTTTCAAGACCATGACCATAAGGGATCTCTTTACCCTAACAGAGTTGTTTAAGTTTGTGATTAGGCCTCATGGAGAGGTCAGGCATGTGCAGACAAAATTCCCTAAGAGAATTCCATTCTTCAAAGACTTGGAATTTTCATTTAGGAGTGTAACAGCTGCTCATCTATAATTTCATCTTCCAGTTCAGAAGAGAAAAACTTTATTTGAACTGCAAGGCCTATAATAATGAGACATTAAGAACATTCCTGAGCCTCGGTATATACACTATCCATAAAACATGTAGGCATGACAATTTTTGCTCACCAATCCTTTAAGTAAAACTCGTAAAAGAAGGAGATTTTGCATACAGATAACATCAACTCAGTGGAGTAAGCTACCATCCAATGTCGGGAATCTTCAGCTATAACAGTATTTAAAGAAAGGCTTGATCTGTGGGAGGGATGCAATGTACATGAGACAACTGTTCTGGAGTCTGTATTTTATAATGGCCATTAGGAATAAATACAGGTAATGATCAACCTGCAAACATATTAACTCATCTAAGAATGATTCTAAACCAGTACTTAGATTTACTCCTATTGGCTCTTTTGGTAGAGACAGCTGTGGCAGGAAGGTATCTCTTCATTGTGTGTCTATTGTTCTGAGTAAAGACTCTCAGAAGGCAGCAGGCACTTCATGACAATTAATTTGTTAAAGTTTATGTGTAAATAAATTTTGGATCCTACTACAGCCTGCTTAAGGCATTTTGCGATTCTATAGTGTCATCCTGGATGTTCTGTACTTCCTTATTGTTTGTATGTTCTACATTGTTTCTCTTTACACTATCGGTATTACTCAGATAAACTTTTTTATATGTCTTCATCTTGTAGTTCACCCTAATGTTTGTTTTACTTTTATGGGTAGATGCACACCTGTATTCAAAACTCTGATATACACTTTTGTGTGTGTTGTGCAGAAATTGCTGGCCTAGCCTGTAGGACTTGTTGATTAGGGACATTGTATTGCTGATATTGTGGCAGGATCATTAAAAGTGTTTCATGACTGTATCTTCTGATATTTGTCTAGCATTGAGTAATATTGTGCACTGGCATGAGTAGTGTAAGGGTAGTGGTCCTGCCTTCTGTCAGCATATACTGCAACTGTATGTATCTATTTGTTGGGTGCTGCTATTACATCTGCACTGCTGCTGTATGCTTGGATGAGTCATAGTTTCCATAGTATGATGGAAGTATGCTACTTGTGACTTCCTTTGTATGTATGTGTCTTATGTCATAATATGCTGTGTGCATTGAGTTATTAGGTATTATGTTATGGTAATCAATGCTTTCCATTGCTGACATCTTTGTTGCATTAGCTGCATGTTACACTTCTGAATGCAAGGATATTAAAGTGTCAGTAGAACTGCTTCATACAATCACACCCATTGACATGCTGTGCACTGCATGACTGGAATTGGACTAAGGTAGCCAATGACCAGCCCTACTACTAGAGATGCATAAAGCTTTGGCAATGACACAAGCGACCAAAAAATGATTAGCAACACAGTCACCTGTTGGAACTGGTGAAGAATAGGGAGGAATAGCAGTGCTTTCCCTGCTTGCATATCTTCAGGGAGGGGGAAGAGATGAGGATATGCTAATTAAAGCTATGATGTTCTTGTGCTCTGGTAGAGATTGGAGCTATAAACTGTGGCTGGGCTAAATGAAAGTGCAGGACATGTACTGTGCTTAATCCTTAGGGGTGAAGCAGATATCCACCATGAAGACAACAGCATGCAGTAGTTTCTAAAAGTGATGATAACATGCAGGGAATAAGTCCTTCCCATAACAGATACATTTCAAGCCATCCTCTCTCTCACTGTGATGCTTGCAGTGCTGTCTTTTTTTGGGGTGGGTGGGCTGGTGAACTTGACTAAGAGGAGTGAGTCTGTGATAAACTGACACAGACATGAGGAACCAAGAAGAGGCAAGGACTTAGGCGATTTATGCTGCTCTTGCTACTACAGCAGTATACAGCCCCAAATCAAGAATGGATACAAAACAACAATAAGGCCGTCAGTACTGTTGATCAAGTGTTTCTTATACTAGATATGTTACACAGTGTGGTGCTATGCTGTTCTGCTGCCCTATTTTTCCTGCTGTGATACATTTTCTCTGGACCCACCACTGCAATGCACCCAGTTATATTCACCTTATCTCCATTATTACAGTATTGTGCCTCCACAGACATTTCCATTTGGGTTTTGTTGTTTTGCCATATTTTTGATGATGACACACAATGAACAGTAATATATTGCATTTTTACATAACTGCTGTTTTATGTAACAATCCAGCTTCATCATTTGTGAGCATTTGCATTTCTGAGATGGAAATGGCATGTACTTAGAGAATCAATAATCCCCATTAAATATTAGATGTCCCAAAGAGATGAATTTTTGTACAGAGAGAACCGAAGTACGTGTATTCTGGCATAATTGTGTCAGGACTGAAATACTTTACTGGAACCATGATTTCCTTTCATCTCACTTACCGCAACACTGAAAAAGCCATAGTTAGTGAGTGGGAAAATAAGAGGAAATAGTAGACTTAATGTAAGTAACTGCATCAACACCAGCAGCAGCTACAAAGACATTGCATTTCCTTTATCCTTGCTAAGTGCAGCTGCTAAAGCTATTGTTAGGCAAGCTGGAAAAAAACAGAAGTAAAGCAAGTTTCTGCAGCAACAATTACAAAGAAGTGTGTGTGTGTGTGTGTGTGTAAGACATCAGTGCTGTTTCATGTGTGTGTGTGTGGGGGGGGGGGGGCATGTGCTTATGTGTTTGTGTCTGTGTGTCTGTGTGCATGTATGCATGTCTTGTAATGGTTGCAATGTTACAGTTTTACAGGCAGGGCTATGGACCTCATCAGAACTCATTAAAAGCCTTATTCCATAAATTATAAGTGCAATAAATGTGGTTATCAAAGCATTGATCAGTTTTCTGCATAAAGCTATTTAAGGTATCCAAATATACAGGAATCTTGTTCCAACACCCTACCTTATACTGAAAGAAGTTCCTTTCTTGTAAAGCAGTCTTACTGTTCATTTCTTCTGGGCACTTATTATTTCTGGCAACATACTGGCAGTTAATCCAATTAAATTCCACTGATACTTGAACAAAAATATTAAAATATCAGTAGAGCACTTACATGTCCAGGTTAAGCTTCCTTTTAAATACCAGCACCTAGGACTTTAAATGTCTTATTTGTTGAGGTACTCTTCATAGTTTAACTATCTAGCATTCATAATCTCTTTAGTGTTGCATTTCTGAAGGTGCACTGACTTTCTTATACTCTCACTAGTGTAGGAGTACAGTAAAAGGTCATGCTAGGCTTTTAAACAATGGGAGCAATATGTCATTGTGTGTAGAGGAAACAGTATGGAAAATCAAACTTAATATAGAAAAACTTCAACAACGTTTTCCCTCCACTTTAATTTGTCAGAAAAACAATTACACAGAAATCCTTAAAGGTTATGCAGACTGAGATGATTTCATTTTCATACAGCTAACCCATATTATTTGATCCAATGTGTCTTAGTTTTTATTTCATGTTACTAAATACTATTTCCCATATAAATAACTCATTCATACAGTATTTTAACACCATCTCATTATCTAAGGATGCTACTGTGCAGACCACCTTGGTGTCGGGGACAAATTTTGAGACCCAGGAGTTATGACTTATATGCATAAATGACACAAATGCATAGAACGGGAACAGGAATGGTGTGATGCTGATCCCTTGGGAATACCAATGGTCACCTCAAACAAATTAGAGCTCACTCCCTTTAAGGCTCTTAACCTGCAGGTAGTTATTAATCCTCTGTATAAAATATCAGTTTTGTTTCTTAGAAATTAGTGTTCTTATAACCACTCTGTTTGGAGATGAGTGAAATGCCCCCATCAAATCCAGGAGTACAATGTACACAAGGCTTTTTCCATTAATTGTAGTTATAAACCTCAAGATGCACGCACTCGAAGTCCTCCTCAGTATGGAGAACATCAATATCTGTGCAGTGACAGAAACCTGGTTCAAGGCTCCAGAGAGCACCCCAGCACTACCAGGTTATACCTCATATCATGCTTTTTGGCCCCAAAACTCAGACCGAACCACAAAAGGAGGGGGAGTATCCATATTTATCAAAGATACCCACACCTCCAGGTTAGTGGCGTCGTGCGAAGCATCGGAGACCATCCATGTGCAACTAACAGTGGGCAAAACTGCTTTTCAGTTTGTAGCATGTTACAGACCACCCTCTCAAAATCAGGAATCCCACTCGGCTTTCCTGAAAACACTGGAGAATATGAAGATCTTTCCAAACACCATTATATTGGGTGACTTCAACTACCCAAACACAGACTGGGAGCATTACAGTATTGCAGCACCCTAGCCCAAAGGTTCCTGGAATTTATAAACTCAAATGCTATGGAACAACTAGTCACCACTCCCACAAGAGGGGAAAACATACTAGACCTGATCATTACCAACATGTAGACTCTATGCTCCATACCAGAAGTATATCCCTCATTGGTGAGATCAGACCATAAATTAATCTCACTGGATATCCACATCCTGACCCCACACCCAGCCCAGAAAACCACAGTGAAAAACTTCTCAAAAGCGAATTTCACACTTCTCAAAACCGAGGTGGAATCCCTCAAGTCCCACGGGCCAGAGGAAACTACGGCCCAAACAGCAGAATCCTGTATAAATGCATTCTATGGACACCTCCAGGAATGCATGGATCATGCTATCCCAAACAAAACCAAGACCCAATCTTCCAAAGGCAGGCATCCAGTCTGGTGGACCCCAGCCATAAATAAGCTGTACAGCAGAAGGAGGAAGCTACTACATGATAGAGCAAAATCCCTAAAAGGGAAGGCATCTCTGGTCAGTACTAGCAAAAAACTACGATCCCTCATAAAATCCACCAAGGCCAGCTTTGAGAGAAAAATTGCACAGGACACTAAAGATAATCACAAGGCTTTTTTTAGTTATGTTAGGAACATGGGATGCAACTCTCAGATATGCTCAGAGTTGATCCAAAATGACAAAAAATACACTGAACCCACAGACATTGCCAACATCCCGGCAGACAGGTTTAGTGCAAACTCCCCCCCCCCCCCAAAAGAGCAAATATCTATACCAGCAGAGTACTGCCTCCCTAACATCTCAAATGCTCAGGTGAAAGCCACCCTCTCCAAAGCAAAAAACACTGCATCAATGGGACCAGACAGTGTCCCGGGTTGCATCCTACATGAACTCCAAGCAGAACTAAACCCTCACGTAAACTGCTGTACAATCTCAGCCTTACCACAGGATATGTACCCAAAGAATGGTGTACAGCAACAGTGGTCCCACTCCACAAAGGTAGTGCCTCTACCTACCCTGGAAACTATCGCCCCAGAAGCCTGACTAGCCTAGTCTGCAAGGCTATGGAAAGGATCATCATGGAACTCATAAACAAAGACATTGTGGACCTACAGACATTAAATCCTACCCAATTCGACTTTGTCAAGGGCAGATCCTGCCTCTTGAACCTGGTCGACTTCTTTGAAACAGTCACCAAGACCATAGATGAAGGGAAGGTAGTCCACACAGCCTACCTGGACCTCGCAAAAGCATTTGACACAGTACCCCACTCAGGCATCATAGATAAGCTATCCAGCTTAAATATAACCCCCTATGTCACAAGTTGGGTTGCAAACTGGCTCAAAGACAGAACCCACAGAGTCAGAATTGCTGGAGCCTTGTCAGACTCGAAACCAGTCACAAGTGGTGTCCCACAGGGCTCAGTCCTGGGACCTCTCTTGTTCGGTATATATTTTTCCGAGGTACAGGCTAACACGGGAGGACTGTGGCTGACCAAGTTCGCATATGACTGCAAACTGGGCGCCGTAATTGACTCTCCAGCTGACATGAGCATTCTTCAAAAAGGTCTCACAGAGAAAGAAAATTGGTGCCAGAGCCATGGCCTAAAGCTAAATGCCAAAAAGTGTATAGTCATACCCTTTGGCAAAAGCAAAGCGCCCACAAATTACCACATAGGTGGTAACCCATTAAGTATGGAGGAAGTAATTAGGGACCTGGGAACCCAAGTTGATAGTAATCTCTCCTTCGACAACCACATTACCAAAGTGGTTAGAAAGACCTTCTATATAGCCCACCTTATCATGAAAGGATTCACATCTAGATCAAGGGAGGTCATCGTGCCCCTTTATTCATCCCTCATAAGGCCCATAATAGAATACAATGCCCCATTTAGGATGTACCTTACCCGACACCTGCAGCAACTAGAAAGACCCCAAAAGTACCTCACAAAGAGGATCAAGGAACTCAAACAGATGCCATATGCTGCCTCCAGCTCTACTCAGTTGCATACCACCTACTTAGAGGCGATCTATGCCTGACATATAAAGCTATGTCCAACCCAGAATTAATGGACATGCTCCACCTCAAAAAATCCAAATCCCTTAGAGCCATGCGCTTAAGGGACTTGAACCTCAGCACAGAAATAAATAGGACATGCTGGAGGGACAGATTCATAACCCAGAGGCTCCCTTCGCTCTGGAATAGAATCCCAGTCCATGTCAGGCAGAGCCCCTCACTGACTCTCTTCAAGAGGAATCTTGATGAGTGGATGGGGGATCGTAGGTTTACCCCAGGAATTACTTCTGTGTCACTACTAGACAGAGGCACAGTAAACTCAAAATCAAAGGGTGGCGAAAGCCAATCACACTCTGGCTAGGCTTGTAAATGCTCCAGGGCAGATAGCCTAGTATGAACCTATGAACCTACATCTGAATAAAAGTGCACTAAATCTGTAACACACGATCTTCCCTGTGTGAAACTAATGACATCATCATAAGATGATATGCCAGCTCTTCATATACATCTAACCAGTACCTTCTCACAATATTTCCCCAAGATCCTAGTTAAGCTAATGGGTCTGTAACTTACAGCTTCAATAGTAGTCTCATTCTTATGGACAGGTCTAATTAAAACATGCCTCCAAAGGTCAAGTACAAAGTCCCCTTGAAATAACTGCTAAAACAATGTTACTAGCATAGAACAAATCCTGTCCACTTTGTTTTCAAGAAAAATCCATTGAAGTTGTCTGGCTCTGGAGCTGTACGATTGTTAATTTTATCTAATGTCTCAAGAATCGAGTTAATAAAAGAAAATCCAGTCAAAGTGGATTCCTGGACAATGCCATCTACAGCCATATCTAGGTCAGGCACAGGAAGAAAACATACTGAAAATGATCCCAAAAAAGATTTTGAAAATAAGAAAATGGTAGTTTGCGTTGTTGCTCTTATATTCTTTCAAGTACCTATAGAATGAGTTAATATAATATTTTACATTTGTGGTCAACCCATGCTCATGTCTTCTTTTTTCATACTTCAACACCGTTCTGAATTTATCTGTAGACTGCACTTTTAGCAGTATTCTTTTTGAGAGGACAGTCCCTTAACTTCTTCTAGCAACACATTTTAGTTTTCATAGTCATATGAAATACAAAAAACAGTCAATGACGTTCAACTATAAGAAAAATTTTTGCCTCGGAAAATGCAGCTGAGCTCCACACTATTATTTATTGGAAACTAGGTAAGCACTTTCATTTCCTAAGCAATGGGAACTTCATCAGAACTAATAAAACATATCATACTCTGAATTTAAAAACTGACATCACATCACATGCAAAAAGCTGACCAATAACCATGAAACACCTCCATTCTTCTTATTTAAAAAAGCACCCATCAGATATGAATAATGATCAATGTGGGTTCAAGTGTAATTTATAAGTATAACCAATACAGCTTTAAAAATAATAAAAATATACAAAACACAATAAATAAAAAATACAAGACACATTTTGTTTACCCATGGAGGGACAGTTATATTTTTTCTGTCTATCCTCTTCTCTTTTTTTGGTAAATGTCTACTTATCAACTCATGTAACTTAGAATAAAAAGTGTTCCAGCTGGTCTTCCCACAACTATGCTTAACTTTACCTTTCTAGTCCCAATGACACAGTTCAGACCTAATGTATATATTGTTAGCATCATAAAAAAATCCTTACAAGGTGCATTGTTTCTCAGTTTTTAACTGGCTTATTTTTATGAAAAATAATATATCCTGATTATCAGCATTCATCAAGGTGGAGGGGGGTGACGTCTTTAGGTCAGTCACATCTATTGAATCTATTAAGGACCTCATGTAGTATGCTATTTATCTTGCAGTCATTACACACTGATTTAACAATGGGCAAGATATAAGGAGAAGGATTCCACTTATTTCCTGGGACATAAACCCACATATACTTACATAAAAGCAACTTACGAAATTATTTCAGATTTAGCTCAATTTTGCATTAAAAAAGCTAAAGCATTTTTTAACATAAATTGACATCACACCACCACCACCATGATTATTCCTGATATCCTATATATCCTATCAGACTAATGTACTAAGATACATCACTAAATAAAGTTTCAGTGATTACTCATCATGGGCAAGTAATACTGATTCTAATAAACCAAAACCAGAATCAAAAGTCAAACAGAGGAGCGGAGAGCGAAATCCAAGTATTTATGCCACTGTTTATTCAAAACAACGTTCCACGAAGTAAATATATGATGCTCTGTATAACACTCTGATTCTAATAAACCAATTTTATTATTAACACTTTGTGCATTAGATAGGAAAATATTAACTGTGACTTGCTCTATGACGTATTTGTAATATAATAAGACAAGGTTCTAAAACAGATTTATTTACCTTCCATAACCTTTGACCCAATACTTTTTACCCAGATTATTTAAGTATACTCTATTGTACACAGACTATCGATGATTATTAACATGGATACTCAAATTGTGATTTGACTGTTGCCAGTCTTAACTATAAGGCATCGTATCAGTCTGTTCACTTTGTCTGCTACATTTAGAAGCTTTCTTCCAAATCTTGGAGCTAGTAGGATGCTTACAAAAGGTATAATGACACTCCTTTTTTATAAATATATAATTTATTCCACTTCATTTAGTATTTTTCCTTTAATGATTCTACCATTGCCACAGTAGCCAACAAATATGACCAACATACTTAAATCCGTTTTTATATCCAACAGGTAGCACCATCCACTGAAACATACAACTACTCTATCTGTGCCCCATTTGCAGCACATTTGATATTGAATCACCAAATACAAATATTTGATATTCCCTCTCTTGATTGTCAGCTACTGTAGGAATAACAGGGTCTGATGGACCTACAACTTTGGGCCTCCCAACATCTCTGGGCTGTCTATTATTTCCCTGTAAAGCATATTCAACTGCTACTGAGTAACCACTTGCATGTACATTTAGTGTAATACTGTGTCTGAGCATTATGCTTATCATGTAGGAAAACAAATGAGGAAAGCGTAATCTGAAATGTCTTATATGAAGAGATGAGACATAATAACAGAATGATTAATGAGATCAGTGGTTTTAGAGAAACTGATACACATCTTCCCTGAGGGAGTGTTCTCTATTTTAGTTAAGAAAATAGAGTTGGGAGGGTGGCCTAATGGTTAAGGTGCTTGCCTTACAAACACAAGATGCAGGGTTTGAATCTAACAAGGGATAACTGGCCAGGCTTAAATCACTCACAAGGGCAATTAGCCTAGTACTAACTTATGAACCTAATATATATATATTGCGATACACAGATATCAGAGTTGTTTGACTTAGGCCAGGAAATGTGTGTGTGTCTGAAAGAGGGGGGGACAGAAAGAAAGACACAGAGAGGCATTTTTTTAGAAATACATAACCTTGAGAAAAAAATGCTTTCAAGCAAGTTCTAAACAATTAAAAAATCTGAAACAGCTTCAAAATAACTGACAAAAAAAAAACAACCTTGAGAAAAAAATGCTTTCAAGCAAGTTCTAAACAATTAAAAAATCTGAAACAGCTTCAAAATAACTGACAAAAAAAAACAGAATTAAATAATTATTTTCCTGGATGAATGCTCTCAACAACCTTATATTCATAATACAAAAAGATGATCTGAATTACAAAACAAAGCTTCACGAAGTAAAACAAGAAAATAAATACTAAAACTGATGAAGGGCCATAGTGCACAGGCAGACTTACTAAGCAGCATATCTAAATTATACATCTGTTGATGAAGTTAAGATTAATGTTCAACATATGGCAGCCTACAATGGAGATGAATGATGCAAGACACATACTTCAAAGAATGGGAACTCCGTTATTGGCAATGGAGGTTATGTCACTTGTCTGAGTATTTAATTTATGTATACGTATATATGTAAAAGGTTTTACCAGAGACATTTGGAGTACAGTTTCTAATTTGCAGATGTATAACTGCTAAAGGAAAGAATAACACTGCAATGTCCAAGAAACTGAACATAATAGTAGCAAAATCGCATTAGTAAAAGTGGTGCATTGTAATTTCTTTTTCCTTTGTTTAAAAGTGTATTTTCATTTTAAACCACATAGGTATTCTTTTACTAAGGGCTCGTTCTCTGTTATAATATGGAAGCATGTAAAGAGAAAACACACTGGTAGAGTTACATTCAGTGCTACACAGAAGTGTAATATCATACAGGCTCACCACAAAACAGAGGCATATTTCTGGATGTGTGCTACCATGGCACATGTCAGACAAATGCAAAGTATGTAAGGGTATTCATTGTCAGCATGTGGCAAATACACAGATGCTCAGGGTAGTAGTTGTGCAGAGTTATATATGGAGGTAATTTCATTTTATTTTGCTTGTACGATAGGATTTCAGTTACTAAGAGAATGCATAGAGGTCAGGAGGTGCTCTTACATAACAGACATAAATTCCATTACATGGTCCCAGTGTAGAGAAGCCCTGTTACTATTTAATAGCTAGTAGGCTGGTATGGTTAGGTTATATTTAATTGTAGAAGTAAACAAGAGCAGATACATTTAGTCAACTGTTAATCTGAAGTGTGAGATTTCCAGTAGTAGTGACAGTAGTTAGAAGCAGAAGTGTTAAAAATAAGGAGTGAGTACAGCTGGAACCATATTGGTAAACAGGGAGAAGTCAGCAGCCATTTTAAAGAGATGCAGTTATACTAATAAGATATAGAAAGGTGTAGGACTCACTATAGTTTTAAGAGTTACACTAGTCACCTTAATATGCCAGAGGCTCAAAATGATGCTGCAGTTGGTGGTAGAAACTGGATCTTGGAGATGAATTAATACTCCAATGTTCATAGATGAATCAGAGTAAGAAGCATAAGCTCTGCAACACAGTATATAAGCTATTGTTAGGCACATTGTCTGCTTTCTACAAAGTCACATAGTCCTGACATTTAGATGTGTTAACATTCACATCTGCAGGCATTTATAAGGGCAGCAGGCAAATGATATGCTCAATTTTCATAAATGTGAAATTTAAATATAAGTGCATACAAGGAAGTCATGTAGAGGGCATGAGCAGGTCAAAGCACAATTGAGTAGACAAGATGGCGAATGGATTGTTTGATTTCAATAATGCTAAATTAGCACCATGTGCAAAGTACTATGATGGCCACACACTAACCCATCTTTCTTTACCACTGTTTACTGCTTAATTCATATTCATTACACTTTATATAGAACCATCTTTACCTTGCATAATTTCTATTGTTTTCCACTTTAGGATACTAATACGCCATTCCACAACGCTACCTATTTTCATAAAGTTCATGCTTCTGCTAATCATCAGCAGATACCTATGAGTACAGTTCCCCAATATTAAAGCCACCATTATAATATTTGTGATAAATTGTACATACATGTATAGCACCTGCATGCCCTCAAGTCAAACATAAACAAACAATCCCTGAAAGAATCAAACATTTACCGGTTAAAGAATGCACCATAATAGACAAATCTTTAATAATGCATTTTTCTAACAAGCTATGCTCTGCCTAGAACAGACATATGTATGAGTCTAACTGTGATCCCATCAACATAACATAATTTAAAGATACATACTTAAATACAAACTACAGGTAGCAGACTATGACAACAAAATCCTTTATTGTCTTCTCGTATTACTCATAAGGTAAAAGGATATCATAGGTTGCTAATATGCAGTTAACATCACAGAATGAAGAAAATACAAGCACAGTAGATTCTCTCTTTAACTGGCCTTCAAATTTCTGCCATAGTCCTAGCAAAAGACAATAGAGAACAACAACACTTCCACCTCCTCTGGGCTAAATAATGACAGACATTTGAATTTTAGACTTCATATTCATTAGAAAAATGCTTACTAACACAAATCCTGTTATTCTAACTGGTGTATAATATTTAAATGCTATTTTGTATGCTTTTTCTGATTAACCAGCCATTCACTTATCCAGCCTAAGGTTTGGTCCCATCGAGACTGCATAAGTGGAAGTCTACTGTATTGATAATTTTTAACTAATAACACTTCAGGTACTGATTATGTGGGGGAGTTCAAAGTAATCGCTTATTACATAAAATGTAATATACAGAGATCAGCAAACAGTTGCAAGACCCCATAAAGTGGGCTTATCAAAAGCAGTGAAGTAACTGTTATTATATAAAAGTACAATATACAACACAAGAATAGCTATACAACATTTATTACAAAACTGTTGTGTAGCTATGTTTTTTCCTTATATTGCCCTCCACAGTTTTCAGCTTCTTGGAGTAAAGTTTTGAGATTTGTGCTAATAATAAAATAAACAGATAAAAGTCCTGAAAGAGAATGAGATTGTTATTTGGAACATCAAATAGGAAGGTGTGGAGGGAGACAAGGATAAAGTTACCCAAGATTCCTGGAACAAACCCTAGAGAATGGTATAAAGATTATAGAGTAGCCAATCTGCAGACATTAAAAAATTCTCCTCATGCTCAACACATATCCAGAATCCCGCTGAATAACTACTAGTTAGCTTCCCTTGAAAAAAGAGAGATTATATTTTACATATAAAGAACACATTGATAAAAGGCCCTAACTGTTGTCACACCCACTAATTTAAATGATGTTCATGTTTCTTTCCAGTGAAGACATCAATATGTAAAATAGAATATCCCTGTCTCAGATCTGAATGAAATTCTGCTCCATCCCTGAACCATTTCTTATATCACCTTTATATACTGTAATTAATCTGACTTTATTTTCCTTTCCTAACAAGAATAAATGAATGAATTATTTTGATTAGCAGTTGTCCTGTTGTAACTTAATTAGTTATTTTGGCTCTTAGCACACTTTTTCCCAAAGGTATCAAAATGGGAAAAAATCACATTGAGAGCTTTACATAATAGATTTAGCACAGAGACTGAGTTTCGGAATGGATTTATTTGCTTTCCTAGAATCTGAGAGACTATTTAATAAGCAAATCAATCTGACCTCACTTTATGATGAGACTCCTCCCTTGTGATTTTTGTTCTAGATAAGAATAGGTGCTCAGTAACACCAGCTGTATGAGCTCTGCAAAACAAGACTTATCGTAGAATGGGTTCTTAGCTCTAGATGATAGGAGCTGTTTTAGAATGTGCTGGCTTTGTACTTGTTCAGAGGGCTAAACCCACAGGATCAGGGCAAGGACTCCAGCATGATTTAATTATTTACTCTTGCTTGACTGATTTAGACCCTCTAGGCTAATGTCATATTTTCAATGGAGATCTGAGGTGGTAGTTTTACTGAGCAGGAGAAATTTGACCAGGAAACTTTCACAGGTATTCTTTCAAATAAGTGCTATAGGATCTTTTACATCAGCCAGGTAGATGGGATCTCCATTAAGCATTTCATCTGAAAAGCAGCACATTCAGTAATGCAGCACCCCCTTATATTGCACTGCAGTGTCAGTATCAAGTACCTAGTTTGGGAAAAGAACCCATAACCTTCCCGACTTCCATTGTCAAAGGTAACCATGCTATCTGTTGAGCCACTAACGCTAATAATGAGGAAACTTGCCCTGGAATTTTCAGGACTATAGTTAATGGCAATTACCCCCTCTGAATCTATAGACTGAATCTCTTTAGTAAACAAGTTTTTGTTATTGTTGTCTTCTGCTTGCTGAAACTCAAAGTCTTTGATAAAAAATATTCAGGGAAATTCAATAAAGCTTACATGAATTTTTTTCCCTGTGTGAGCATCGCCCTGTGATGTGCGCACAGGTGCTAACAATTTTAGATATAATAAACTCCATGTGGCAGCATGCAATCACACGCATGCATGCATAACTAAGGAACCTTTCTTGCAATGCAAATTTTGGCTTAAGTAGCTGAATTTTATACAAATTAACCAGGAAATTTTCCATTTAGAAAAGTCTACACTGAAAGAAAGGGATGTAAAGGTCCACAAATATGGACATATTTCCACTGAAAATGTAAGATCCCATACATAAATGTTTGAATCATACATTGTGAATGTCTGAAAACAGCAGGAATTAGTTCAAATTAATATATATATATATATTTTTAATTCCTGCATGTTTGCACTATGTGCCACATTTCACAAACATGCTTAACATAAAAATAAAACCGAAAGTAAAAGAACACTATAATGTACTCTAGACAAATGTACTGTAAGACCTTGCATCAGGTCTGCACAATTGTGCTTTTGTGCTGTTAACCAGCTTACATAGCAATGAACCATGTAGTTGCTAGGCTGTCAGCACAAATATTCTGCAAATGAGGGGTAAATGCCATGGATGTGTTGAATCGCTTAAGGGAGCAACCATGTACAGATATCCACTTCATGTAGGCTCCAACATGATGTTTATATTCCCAGTGGATGTGGATGACATTGGGAGGGTGTCATGTCACTTTTAGGAGTTATTTTGTACTTAGTGTGCATGTTTGCACAGCAGGCTGGTTGCCACAAAATATATGGATGTAGCTTAGCCTGTTCACATGATCAGACCACCCACATCCCAGTCATGAGCTAGACAGTTACAAATGGAAACCAGATGTATTCAATT
>NC_056730.1:1044655682-1044658182 GCF_019279795.1 Protopterus annectens | reverse complement strand
ATAGTTTGATTGATATGTGCATCAAACTTCAGGCTGTTATCAACTATGACACCCAGTAGTTTAGTTTGGGCTTCTGGGGAGACGATAGTGCCATTGTTAGCAGTAATGTTGAAGGCTGGCAGTGGGAGTCCTGCATGTGGGGGAGAAGAGGAGCAACTTAGTTTTGTTGGAGTATAGGATTAGATGTTGATTGGAGAGCCATTTTTCCACTGTATTGAAGGGAATTTGGGTTAATGTGAATAAAGTAGCTGGTGAGGTGTCAGAACAAATCAAGGTGGAGTGCTGAGGATAGTTTGTTATTATTGTGGTTGTGGTTAATGACATTAGAGAAAGAGAGGAGGGCAAAAGTAGTACTGTGGTGTGGCTTAAAGCCATGCTGAAAGCTGGACAACAGCTTGTTGTGTGTGAGGTAGTGCATGAACTGTATGTGTACACACTTCTCCATACATTTAGCTAGAGGTGACAGAATAGCTATGGGTCTAAAGTTTGACAGTTCAGTGGGACTACCTCCTTTATGGAGAGGTATGACATGGTAGATTTTCCATATAGTGGGTACAGTAGCTTCAGATATAGCTCTGTTGATCAAGATAGAGATGGGGTTGGCTATGGTATCAGCAGCCTTTTGTAGATAGTCTGCTGGGAAGAGGTCGGCAGCTAGGCGGTGGATCTTCGTTTCTTAAGTAGGGCATGAATAAGTTGAGTAGGAACAGGTTGGAAGGTAAAGTATGTTTGGGTACTGGGTGTGGCTACATTAGAATTAGAGCCATTGGGAGAGAATTGACTGGCTAGAGACTGGATAGTCTCTGTGAACAAGCTGTTGAAGTTATTAGCAATGTCTACTGGGGATTTTTGTTGGGAAGATGAGGAGGGTGGAGTGGCGGTTTGGACTGGGGGGAGTAGTTTGTTTATTCCTCCCCAGAACTTTTGAGGTTTGTTTTGGTGTTTTTGCAGTAGATGGTAGTAGTGGTTCTTTTTGTCTAAGGTTATGGATTTTTTGTTGTCATTCCTTAGCTGTCTGAATCTTAGTTGATGAAGTGGGGCTTTTGTTTCTCGGTAGGTGGCCCATGCTTTATTTCTGAATGAAATTTTGGTTTTGGTATCTATGGAAAGCCATGGTGCAATATTAACTTTGGTTCTAATAGAGCAGCTGGGAGCATGGGAGTTAAGAATAGCAAGGAAGTTGGTGTTAAAGTATGCTACTGCTTCATCTAAAGGGAGACTTTTTAGTACTGACCAGTTGCATGACTTAAGTTCATTTTGAAACTTGGTGAGAAAAAAATTCCTGTTGTTTCTTAATGTTCTGTAGGTGGGTTGGTAGGAGCAGTCTACTTTGAGCTTGACTACATAGGTGAGACAGTGGTCACTTAGGTCATCAGGCAAAGTGCCTGATTTATAAGATTGAAGATGGATATTGACAAGTATTCTGTCTAGGGTACTTTCCTTGTTATTGGGTTTTCCTGTCCTGGTGGGGGGAGGTTATGATTTGAGTAAATCCATAGAGGTTTATGTGGGTTGTGGGGGATTCACAAGAGCAAGTGTTCCAGTCAGTGTTGAAATCCCCAAGAGCAATTGTTTCTTGGGGGTGGTTATTGGATAACCAAATTAAGAAGTCTTCTAAGGTTTCTGTGTTCCTCCCTGGGGGAATGTAGACACAGACAATGTTTACATTTTTGTTTTTGTTAATTTGTAGTTTTGAGATAAGAATTTCAGCATTATTGAACTGGGGTGGTTGTTGGGTGTCTGTGCTGACAGATAGAGTAGACTTGTAAAGTATGGCTACCCCACCACCCTTTCTGGTGGTACGGTCTAGTCGAAATATACTATACCCTGGTGGCAGAATCTCATGGTCCTTGTTGACAGGCTTCAGCCACGTTTCTGTTAGGCATAATATATCTGGGGAATGAGCAGCTAAGAGGGCATGCAGGTGCTGAGTTTTGTTATTTATGCTCCTAATGTTTAGATGGCAGGCCAGCAGTGAGCTAGAAGGTCTATTTGTTGGAGCTATGGTGGTAAGGGATATAGTAGGGGGATTAGGGCCAACGGGTGGGGATGGACCAGGGTTTGGGTGGATGTCGCCATCCTTTATGAGGTTGTAGTGTATCCTGAGTACGAGTTTTAAGATTTTGAATAAAGTTTTGTAATAGTGTGTAGTTTTATGACGACTGTAACTAGGTCTAGTAAGATGGTAGTATTTAGGGGTTAAGGAGGTAAGCATGAGGGGAGTGAGTAAGGGTGCATTATTATCTATTGTAGATGGGATGGATGTTTGGAATTTAGTGTAGTGGAATCCTGGGTGATTCTGATGTTCGTAAGCTGTTAGGAGATATGGGAAGAGTAAAAGGGGTAGAAGTAGAGTTAATAAGACTATTTCGGGTGATAGCATACCTACTGAATGGTACTTGACACTTAGACAAAAGGAATAGTAGAGTTGGAAGACTGGTGTTATCAGGTTAAGAGTGGTGCTTTTGAGTGACAAGTTGTTATTGATTGGTTTAAAAAA
>NC_056730.1:1044630682-1044650682 GCF_019279795.1 Protopterus annectens | reverse complement strand
GGATTTCACCAAATATACATCAACAACTGAACAAGTTGTGCAGTGTATAATGTTGTGTGCTGACTCATGGACAGGACAAATTGATTGTGGCCACAGGCTTGCCCATCCAAATGCAAGCAGACATATATGCTCAAAATGGGTACTGTTGTCACATAGCTAGGCTACTAAACAGCTATCTGACTGATAGGCTATTAGCCAGAGATGAGAGTAAGAAGCAATGTGACTCTGCAGGCCTCCCAAGCTGTTCATCACAGGGCTTGATTAGGTCCTCTAGGATTAGTTTACCTTCAGTAATTTATTAAACAGACTTGAGCGGCTGTGCATGCATTCAGTGCTGCGTTCTGTAGTCTGTAAATGTAGATAGGTAGGGGTTCTAATCTCACTCCAGCCCACTTGGTGTGTGTGTGTGTGTGTGTGTGTGTGTGTGTGTGTGTGTGTGTGTGTGTGTGTGTGTGTGTGTGTGTGTGTATCTCCCCACAGAACAAGAGTGAATCCCACACTGACTTGCAAGTTGGCATGGGTTTGCACTGTTTTAGGGCCTTGCAATTGAAGCAGGCCTCCAAACTCTTGGTCTGCACAAAACCTGCTGATGTCTTCTACTATAAGATTACCTAAAGTGATGTTAATGTCAGACTTGTGCCATGGCGTGTGTGTTCACTACTGAGTTCTGTAGTTTGTAAACTTAGGTAGGTAGATGTTCTATTCTCACTGTAGCCAACTAGGTGTGTCTGTCTATGAATGATTTGGGCCTTACAGTTGATGCAGGCCTCCAAACTCTTGTCCTTTTTAAGGCCTGCTGATGTCATCTAATATAAGAATATAAGATTATCTGAAGTCATGTTAATGTCAGACTTGAACTGTGGGATGTGCAGTAAGTACTGCAGTCTAATGTCTGTGAACTTAGGTAGGCTTTGTGTTCTCTGTACAGCCAACTGTGTGTGAGTCTTCATGAAAAAAAAGTATATCTATGAATTCCACAATGGCATGGTTTTGCATTGTTTTGGGCCTTGCAGTTGATGGAGACCTCCAAACTCTTGTTCTTCATAATGCCTGCTCATGTAATCTGTGATGCCCGTGCACTGGCCCAGCAATAAAGGAGCCTCAATCCTCACCACTAACACCAGTGAGGGACATCCATATAGGGAAAGGATAATAAATACACACACAGTAAAGTACAATTTCCCTTAAGAGCCCAAAGAGGTCACAGTCAGTCTGGGGCTGGTTTCTCCCTTTCTCTCCAGGTCCCCAATATGACTCCCTACTGGCACAGCTATAGGGTCCAGATCTCAGCCTATTGGGCAAGCTAAATTCTCCAGCACCCTCTCTGTCCAACCAGTGCTTTGTGTCCCTGCTCAAGTAACTGACACACACACGCTTTGAGATAAGAATTTATACAACCACAAAGACACTCCTGGGGAATGCTGCCACAGGTTCTCCAGCTGTGCCCCTTTTCTGTCCAGTCTACCAGATGCCACCATCCTCTAATATTTATCAGCTACTCAAAGTCCCTTATGAAGGATGTCCAATTATTACTGGGCAATATTATTATCCAAAAGTGTGACTGAACAGTCAAGGCTTGTTAGAGTGACTTGGTACAGTACCACTATATACATGCAATGTACTCTAGAGCTTAAATTAACTCTACATAAAACAGCCACAGTTGGAAGGTTTAAAAACATTTAATAATAAAAACACAAGACAATACTTCTTACTACACAGTGCTAGTCGAGTTCAGGGATCACAGAGAAATACTTAAAATAATACAGTAGAAAAGTTCTGACATCACAGAAAACAAACTAGTCTAATTTTATTATTTCCTAGCTATATCTAAGACAAAACACAGTTCTAAATAACTTACATATAGAGCAAAACAGTGCTGATGATGTTGGATGTTCTCAAGACAAAATGCTCAGAGCTCTCTGATTCTCTCTATATAAATTGATAACACAGAGCTGCTTCACATGGCATCATTCTTCACACTTCACTGGTGTTCCCATGCTAACAGAAACTACATTTACATTCTTCACACCTGGTCAGAAGTCAGAGCAATAAAATATATTTATACATGCAAATTCTAGCCATTAACTGTGGTCTTAAAACAATAGGCAGGATGCCTCCTTCTAGATATATCAGCTCCGAATTTTGATATCAAAGACAGTCATAACATGCTTGATTAGCTTTCTTACAGCAGAGTGCACTGTTGTTATATTTTTGCAGTTCAATATCCAATGCAGTCTTTTCACATTTAAGAGAAAAAGCCTCTGGCTTACATTAATACTTACAAATAACAGGATTATCTACAAAATTCTATCTGGCTAGGCTGGCAACCTTTACTTATCTTCACATCATCTACTATAAGATTACCTGAAGTCATGTTAATGTCAGACTTGAGTGATGACACATGATAAATACTGCCTTCTGCAGTCTATAAACTTATATAGGTAGGGGTTCTATTCTCACTGCAGCTAACTCAGTGTGTGTGCTTTTCAGTTTCCTATAAACATAGGTAGTAGTACTATTCTCACTGCAGCCAATTTGGTGTGTGTGTGTGAGCTTTTAGTTAGAGCATTTTACAACAGCCTGTGGGATGCTGTCCACTTCACTTCAACAGACACTGCTAATGTCATTAGCAATAGATTATTGCTTGTGTATTATGTGAAAACAGGCCATGGTTACACAGTGGCCTGACAGATGCGTACATGTAACATGTTATTAAGTTGATGGTGTCATTCTAATGTAAAACAGAACCTGACAGTGTGTGGTAACATGGTGAATTGAGTAAACTGCTTTTCCAGGCATATGATAGTTTCTTGATGAATAATTTTGTAATTAGGCAGGGTCGCAAAAGCAGATTTACAAATGTCACAATATACAACTCCAGCAAAGTAAGGGTCATGCTGCTAAACCCTTAGGGTCACAACTTAAAACACACTCTCTGAAGGCACTCTTTGCAGTGAAGATGTGGATATCTGTCCATGCACAGAAAAACTTGTTCAAGTTTTGCAGTAAGTACTTTGTCCTTGCAAGGCTACAATGCCTTTCAAACAACCAGACAGCATATGGAACTAGTGTGAACTACTATGGGACTACAGTTATGTGTTCCAGGAACCTAAATGTACAGCATGACATACATAAGACATGCTGAAAGGTCAGGAGCATCTCTCAAAGGTGGACAATCCTCTGCAGTAGGCCTCACATCCATATCAAGCAGAGCACCTCCATTACCCTGTTGAAGGGCAGGCTATATGAACTGCTGTGAAAATGTTATCTAGCATGGATCACTGCCACTGTGGACCTTGCTAGATAAACTTTGAGCATCTATGTTATCTGACATTGAACTTTATATTGAGATGCAATAGCTATGCTACTAATCACCATCAAGTCAGTACTCTATTCACATCCTATGAACCTTGAAACTAAAGGCATAATACATGCAAAAATGACCTGATTGATCTGGTTGCTATTCAAGGAATCTACCTGGGAAAGGCTACAACAAGCCTACATACCCTTGCATCATGTGGGACAAGACTGTGGATCATCAAACAGGCTGTGTCCTGCTTCTTATCTTGGTATTGGTGCTAACATTTTGCATCTGGTGAGAGAAGAAGCAAAAGAGTATTGTATCCCAGCAGAGAGAAGCTGTGGTGAGACCAGCCCTAGAAGTAGCCAGGCAGTAGCCATTCATGTGACTCCCCTCTTTTCATCATTCTTGACAAGCTAATTCTTTGTTTTCAGTAAGCACTGCTTGATTTGTTTCTAACTTCAGAATATTTGCCTAAATGCTTTATCCTTAAATTTCCAGGGTCTACGTATTAGCTTCCCCTCAAGTGTTTGGCAGTGCTCTGCACAGACACAGACAACTTCAGTGACATTTTTCCTGTAAAAGCATGATTGAATTTTCTCCAGTACCTAGTTGCACACAGGACAACTAGCCCTCAATGACAAGCACTGTCCCCATAGTTGCAAACTGGATACTTGTGACATTGCTTGATATTCTCACTACAACTGTCTAATCAATAAAAAAAGGTCTGTTGCCATGGATATGAACTTTCCCAGTCTGTCCATTGCCACCTTGGTGGATATGGACATCCTGAGGCCATGTAGGAATTGCCTCATGTTTACTGACAACCAGTTCATTCTCAAACAAACTGATATGGTATTTAAGAGATGTATTTACAGAATGTCACTGGAGGCAAAGCTCTCACATAAAAGTACTCCTAATGTCAATAAGGTAGTCAGTAGGACACATGCTGCACCCATCGCACACAATGCAAAACAGACATATGCTGAGGCACTTAAATGTAGCCTTCCCAAACCAAAAAGACCTCCTAGATGAAGTACAGATAACAAAATACCCTCAGCAACCGCAAACACACTCTTTCAAAACAACACCCTCATCAACACATAGAGCTACATCTCATTGAGGCTCAACCTCTAAGCCCATAAGGCAAGCCACCACACATTCCAACATTCTAGTCATTGGAGACTCCATTGTGAGACAAACTGATGTCCCTCTTACCAGGCTGCATAAGGAGAAAGGCACAGCCAGTTGCTTATCAGGGGCTAGGATCCACCACATTAAGCACGCACTTATGTCATTGGACCACAAGCACTAATATGACTCAATCACAGTCCATGTGGGAGTACATGACCTGAGACATACATCCCTAGACTATATTAGGACAGATATCTTGGAGCTCTCGGAATATGTGTCCAAGACTGGTAAAGAGCCTAGCATTAAGCAGCATTTCACCTTCTCCAAGGATGATGCCACAATACGAACAAAGATGATTGACTTTAATAATTGTCTTAGTTTTTGGTGTCATTCTAAGGGGGTGCAATATTTGTCAGCATGGAAGGAAATGGTCAACAGACCACGCTGCTTTGGAAGGGTTGGTTTGCACCTCTCCCATCCAGGCTTTTGAAAATTAGCTAAAAATAGGTCTACCTCCATAGTGCCTTATTTTTGGCAGTGTCAAACTGAAAGTGCTTCTGACATAACTAGTCAAAACCAAGCAAATCTGAAGGTATTGCTGCTCAGTGCTAAGAGTCTAAACAAAAAACTCCACTTCCTAGAAGCTTGCTGAGACAAGGTGTAAAGCCCCAGACAGCACACCAACAGTGCAAGGTTATAATGCCTTCCACACGTTTAGACCAGCTACTTCACAGGCAGGGACTAAGGGTGGAGGTGTCCCTATTTACATCAAAACTAAATATACTTTAAGGCTGGTCAAACAGCACAACGCACTTGAGCTGCTCCATGTTCAAATCACCATAGGCAAAATCTAATGCTACTTCCTTGCTGTGAGGGTATTTACATAGTGGTGTTTTTTTGTGAAAAGCTAAGTCTTGTGAAAGAGACAAAAGCACTTGACTGCTGACTGTTTTTTATTCAATAAAGTGGTCTTGAAAGGAGCCTGTGCCTCACCCTTTTATGTACCCAACCATGCATATCCAACAACTGGAACATCCATAGAGGTTCCTCACTAAACCAGAACAGGGTGTAATTAAAATGTCATATGCAGACCACATCAAGGTCCTATCCCTGTATTCTGTCTCCTACAGACTTTTGAGGGGAGATCTATGCCTAACATACAGGGCATTGTCAGACTTCATTCTGGACCTCCTACATATCCACAAATCAAACAGCACCAGATTTATCCATTCCAAACACTTACACCTTGCCTGTGATATACATAGGACCTGCTGGAGAAACAGATATGTATCCCAGAGACTACACCCTCTATGCAACAGGCTCCCCATCCATGTGAAGAAAAGTTCCTCCCTAACCCAATTCAAGTGCAACTTGGACAATTAGATAGGGAACAGGAAATTCATCCATGGTTTGGCACATATGTCTCTAATGGACACAGGCAAACTGTAAATGGTTCATCTCTCAGGCCCCTGCTTGTAAATGTTTTATCTCCCAATCCCCTGTTTACACTTACCAAGGGTATCAGAACTCATCAGAGATATGGGATGCATGGCTAGGCTTAAAAAAGCCCTATGAACTATACTGTATTACCTTTCTGATGACATTTGTCTTCTGTGCTGACATTCAATCCTGTGCTCTGACGTTGATGGGTTTGTTGTAGATGTGTCCCCATAGGTATGTACTACACAATCATGAAAGAGAAACATAGATATTTCCATGAAACACATTTCATTGTGTGACTCCACAGCCCTTACAACAAATTATTATGCTAACCACAGTATAAATGGCAAAGTGCAATATCTGTAAATGACCAGTGCAAGCAGCATGTCAGCAGCACCAGTGGATGAAAGGAATTCATGCTAATGTAGATAGTCAACCTGTGCATCAGACAAAAAGATTTATTTCCCTCATCACTTGCACAGGTTGTTGTATGGGGGTGCAGGAGGCCTAAGCTGACCCAATAGGTTGGCAAGTGTGTGTTTGAGTATCAAGGAAGTAGGCAAGATGGACCTTGGAAATATTGCATGTGTGTGTCTGTAGGTACCCTCAATGTGACAGTGGTGTGTGAGTGTCTGCATGAACACAGCCAAGCTCAGTACTAGCCCTACGTGTCTGTATGTTGGACAGCTGTGAGCCGTGCATGGTAGAGCTGACAGTTCATTGTCTCTGCCCCGAACATGAGAACTGACTCTGCCAGGAGTTGCACTGGCACCTCCACGCCCAAGGTCAGATGCTGTACTACTACCTGAAGGTGACTGATGTCTGCTGGGCATGTGTCCTTCCCAGGAACACCTAGGATCACAAGCCCATGGCCTGATATGTCTTGGCTTGGACAGCATACTTCCCTCTGGAGGACTGGATGTACTGCCACTATGGAAGCATAATTGGGTACGGCCATGTTGACTCTCAGTAGATGTAATTGCTGACCTACACCCACGTGTCTGACCCTCAACTCCAATAAAGACGTTCCATCACAGACAATATGCATTCCATGACAGATAGTGTGTGGTCTGTCTCAGACCTATCTCTTTCCACTGTGCCAGTCAACTGATCCGGGTTATCAGCAAGACAGTGGAGGCAGTCACAGATGTCAGACTGTGCTGCATCCATAAGCCTATGCATTCATTGTAAGTTCCTTTCTGAACATGGTTGTGCATCCATGATGACCCTAAACATACGCTGAGTGACACATGATGAGACACCTGCAACAGGAGATGGTGGGACAGCAGGCCTCCCTCAAGCACCCCTATTAATTCACTTATGTGAAACCTTGCCAACAATTTTGCTATGACCATTGTCAACAGTTACTGACGCCACAGTAGCCACACTTCCCTGTTCAATGTCCCCACCCTCCAACTGTCAAATATCTGTGGCCTCAGGGGATTGGGTATGCTTAGGCATAGGCCAACTAGGTGGCCACCTAGGGTGCCGCTCTAGCAGGGGTGATTTTCCAGTATTTATTTGATGTAGGTAGAATAGGATGGGGCACCAGGTGGTGTGGGAGGGGGTGCCATGAAGCCCTTTCACCTAGGGCACCAGTTCACCTAAGGCTGCTCCTGTCATAGGTATACTGACTGTGCACAGTGATAATGAGGGTGGAAGAGGGATGTAAACCTCTGTCAAAGGAAAAATTAAACTTCAAAAATATCAATACATGGCAGGTTCAGGTTAAGGCACTTTAATCTTGCAACAAGGAGACAAAAACGTGCTAATACAGAGTTTGTCTAACTAAAATCAGGAAGTAAGTCCATCGTTATACACTTTCTAATAAGACATTGCCTACCAAGCTGACGTAACAGATCACAAGTTCTAACATCATTATTTCATAGCAGCTGTTTTTCCATGATTTTCTGCTTGCACTATCAATTTTATGAAAAACTTTCTAAGAAAAACAACGTAGCCTTGGCGACCACTGGTTAGATACAGCTTCCCACTATATTATGTTACCATTCAAGGTACTATGGCTAATTCGAGCACAAAGCAAGTTCAGATTCTTCAAGCAGTCTTTGTTTGATGTATCTCTTCTTTTCTGCAGCTGTGCATGTTCTCATAACACGAACAAGGCTGATTGTTCATATCCAATCATATTATAGAAAACATTATTGTTCTATTCATTCATTTCCTGACCTAGCAGATAATCACCTGCTTCTCAAGTACATTTCCAAAAGGCATAAACATGAATTTTGCTGTGCTAGCAATTACTAGGTCAGGGGGCATCTTGCAAGTTTCAGAAAGCATACTGCAGTTTCAAAAAAAATCTTATAATTTTATACAGAATTAAGCTGTACATAAAATAGAATGAAAATGAGTTAACCCTTTTAGCTTCTAATAAGCATTAAAGATATACATAAATGCATATTTTTCTGACATTTCCGCGTTGATACTTTTTATTCTATTTTCAAAAGCATAAACAGTTTACTTCTTCTCCTAACCTCTTCCATTTCAGATTTGCAGTTAAGAGAGTCATTCAGTTTAGACTTATGAAAGCGTTTCACTTTTCAACAATCCCTTCAATTTCAGTACTTTGATACAAAGTCTCAGAAACTGACATGTCTATAAAATCTTTGATTAACTTTTTCATGCAGGGAATACCACAACAGATGCATGCTCCTAATAGGAGTAATCCCACACAAATGGCAATCAGGATGTTCATTAGGATGGAACCCCACCCCCCAAACAGATTCTGGAAAAAGTCCATCAGAGGGTTTGGGCCTGGTTTGGTCATGGTCGACACTTGCTGAATCACCTCAAGATGGTCGTTTATCTCATGCTTGTTGACAGGAATATACGAACAGCATTCTTCTTTGATTAAAGTGCACGTACCACCTCTCACCACTAGGGTGAAGTCGAGAACCATGCGGTTTTGAAGCACCACAGTTCTCATAGCATTTAGTTCATCAGTCACTAATTCGAGAGCAGAAAAAGTTGCATTGCTCATAACTTCAAGAAGTTTAGACAGTTTTCTCAGCTCCCAAATCGATTTTACTGCACCATATGCAGGGGCTATGCCTGCCCATGATATAATAGTGTCCCTCAAGTCCATGTGTGTTAGTTTATCTTTGTTCTTCACGGAATTATGGTTTCTCCATCCTGCTTCAGTTCGTCCCACTGGATTCTCAGGTCTCTTGATTGGATTTCCAGGTTTACTGCTGACCTCTCTGACATTTCGAATTTTCCCTCGAGGCAAAGCTGCAGTGTGTCGTATGGCCGGAACCAGGTAACCCAAAAAAAAAACTGCCGGAGCAATTCTCAGGTAACCATTTGTATGCCTTTTTCCCACAAACAAAATAACAATTCTCTACTTTAGTATTGATATATGCTTGCCCTGCATGAAACATTTTCTTGTCAATAGTAGAAAGTTGCTTCAAAAGAACAGTGTATTTCACTAACAGTTTTCTTCATTTTTTCAAGATATGAGTCATAGTTTGCATCACAGATAGTTTCTGCCTTATTACCCTTAATATAACATTTATAAGAAACAGTCACATTGCAATTGCTCCAACCCACCTGAATAGTGTCATTTTTATAAAAACATACAATTCCTTTTTGTGTAACAGATAGGTATAATGCTATTTTGTCTTGTGATTTTACAGGTGTAGTATCAAAAATCAAGTTTTCCCAGGTCTCATTGACCCCTAGGGGGACAGCAGTCATCAATAATCCCCCGTATGCTGTTGGTATAGCTGTGCAAATCCAGCAGTTCAAAACATTAAAAGTCTCAGCATACACATATTTAATTGCTTGATAAGTGTTAAAGTTTGGATGCCAGTCTATGAGTAATGCATCACGTTTGTTCAGTTCAACTCATGTGGCTGAAAAAAGGAAAGGCCACAGCAAAAAGATCATTGTTATCAGTATAGCTAACATGATGATCATGCAATTTTTCTGAGGTTGTTCTGCATCCCTGTTTACTCTATACCTGGTCATTTTGTTCTTGTTGTATAACAGTAGCAAGATTTTTGTCCAGTTCAAAGTTTTTGACCAGTTTGCAGTGCGTCAAATGGATCCAAGATGCACGTTCAGCTATCTTGACTGCAGTGGATGTTGCCAGCAAAACTTGGAACGGTCCTTCCCACTTCGGTGAACTCCAATTTCTTTTCTTCACAACTTTCACCCAGACCCATGCGCCTGGTTGTACGCCTGGTTGTACTGCCTCCGATGGTCTGGTCCATTCATTATCTGAAACAGAATTCAACTGCAGAAGTTTGTTATTCAAAAATCGCCTCATATACTCTGCAAGTGAACTGTCAGCCTCCTGGTCTGCAGGCATGAGAGGTTTCCACTGAGGTATATAATATGCCCTCCCAAACAATGTTTCAAAAGGAGTTAACCCCTTTGCATTTGGAACAGTTCTCATGCTCAGCAATGCCAGAGGCAGACAGTGCACCCAGTTCTTCTGTGTCTCACTAATCAATTTCCTAAGCTCATTTTTCAGACTCCCATTATGCCTCTCTACTAATCCTGCAGATTGGGGGTGGTATGCACAATGGTTTTTTAAAGAAATTCCGAAATATCGACTCAACTGTTGTATGGTTTGATTTACAAAGTGTGTGCCATTGTCACTGTAGATCTTTTCCGGTATGCCAAATCTAGGAATAATTTCTTTAACGAGGACTTTTGCAACAGTAGCTGCATCTGGATTTTTGGTCGGAAAAGCTTCCACCCATTTGGAAAACATATCTATAATGACAAGACAGTACTTTTTATTTTCGCATTTGTTTAGTTCTATGAAATCCATACAAATAGTATGGAATGGATACGGTGGTGTAAGGAAACTTCCTTGCTTAGGCTTCAGTGCCCCTTGTGCATGATGCGTGTTGCAAACATGGCATGTTGCACAAAATTTTTTTTGTGTAGTTTGTAAATCCATACGTTGTAAACACTCGATTCACTAACTGTACCATCCCCCCTGTTGAGACATGGCACTGCCCATATCTCAACAAATCTGGATATCTAAACAAGTTAGACGGCAAAATTGGTTTTCCTTCCTTGGAGATGTACAGCCCTTTCTCAAGAATTGCTCTTCGTTTTTCCCATTTCTGTTTCTCTATTTTAGTAGTAAGTGTCTGCATTGTTTTTAACATTTCTAAATCTAAAATCTCAGAAGGTTGTAATTTCTCACTCAAAAGAAATACTTCTGGAGCTGTAGCTGCTTGCTTTGCAGCTGTATCAGCCCTCACATTACCTTTTGAAATCCTATGAGGTGTTCAGTATGATCTATGCATTTACAAATAGCTACTTTCTGAGGTAACTGAATAGATTCTAATAAATCTAAAATAAACTGCACATGATTAATCGGTATGCCAGTAGATGTTATCATTCCTCTATTCTTCCACTGTTGCGCAAAAACATGTACAGTAGAAAAAGCGTACTGGCTATTAGTAAAAATATTTACACATTTACCCTTTGTTAAGGTATATGCTCGAGTCAAAGCAATCAATTCTGCTGCTTGTGCAGACAAGTTGTGTGGTAAAGTCTTTGCTTCTAAAATCTCAGTATCAGAGACTACTGCATACCCTACTAGGTTCTGTCCTGTGGGACCCTTTTTGCATGAGCCGTCCACATAGTATGTCACCTTGGCATTATCCAAGGGAACATCCGTAAAATCTTTTCTAGGCAGTGTCTTTTGCTCAATCTCCTGCAGGCAGCAGTGTGGTTTGCCATCTGCAGGGTTTGGAGCAAGGTTGATGGATTCAAAGTTGTACATCGTTCAATTGTCATATGAGGTTGACTCAACAGTATAGTCATACAGGAAAGATGTCTAGCAGGAGAGGGATATGCTACTTTTTCTTGCAGTAAAATAATCGTGACTGCATGAGGCACTCTCAGTGTGAGAGGGTGGAACAACACTACTGAGGCTGAAGCCTGCACTGCCATTGTAGCTGCGACTACTGCTTGTACACAGTGGGGCAAGGATTGCACCACTGGGTCTAGTTGTGATGAATAGTAAGCTATGGGGCATTGCTTGTCCCCATGTTGTTGTGTTAACACTGATGTCATATAGCCTTGCTTACAGTCTACAGTTTGAAAAAATCGCTTATGATAGTTCGGTAATCCTAAAACTAAAGAAGATGCAATCAATTGCTTCAGTTTGCAGAAAGCTGATTCTGCTTCTGGTGTCCATTGTAATAAATCTTGTGCTGCCATAGGTTTCTTGAATATTAAGTTGGTCAGTGGAGCAGATTCCAGGGCATAGTTTGGAATCCAACTCCGACAAAAATTAGTCGTACCTAGGAAGGACATAATTTCCTTCTTGGTAGTCGGTTTGGGTGCTTGCAAAATTGCTATTTTTCTGTCTTTATCTAATATTCTGCCTTCTTTGGATATTACATACCCCAGGTATTTAACCTGCTTTTTACAAAGCTGCAGTTTGTTTTAGTTTACTTTGTGTCCTTGAATGGCTAAAAATTGTAGTAGTGCTATGGTATCTTCTCTGCATTCTTGCTGGGTGGGGGCTGACAGCAGAGTGTCATCTACATAAAGTAAAATCTGGCTGCCTCTCGGTGCGATAAATCCCACCAGGTTACTTGCCATTTCCTGTGTGAATATTGTCGGGCTCTCACAATATCCCTGTGGTAGTCATGTATATGTATACCTTTTCCCCTGAAATGTAAATGCAAACCAATGTTGGCTGTCAGGGTGTATCGGTATCGAGAAAAAATGCATTGCTAATATCTACCACAGAAAAATACTTCTGTTGAGGTTTTAAATCATTCAATAAAGTGTGTGGATCTGGCACCGTAGGTGCTCTAGGTATTACTGTGTCATTTACAGCTTGTAAATCTTGGACCATACGCCATTCTCCATTTGCTTTTCTAACAGGAAATAAGGGTCTGTTACATGGTGAATCAGGAGATTCTACCAGTACTCCTTCCTTAAGTAAAGCTGCTATTATAGGTTTGATTCCTATCTCTGCATCTTTTCTTAAGGGGTATTGTCTCTTCTGTGGTCTAAATGCTGATTTTGGTGTGATAGTAACTGGTCCTGCTGTACGAATAAGTCCTGCATCTGATTTTCCTGTTGACCAGAGAGTTTCTGGTATGCCTCGTAAGGCTTTTTCCTCTTCTTCTAGTAAGAGTGCTACTCAGCTGTCCTCACTTGCCTGCAAGTGTACAGCTGGGTGTGTCTGTGTTATCCAATTTAACTTCTGCTTTTGTACTCCCTGTTCTGATAGTTCTAATTCTGTCTGTTTTTCCCACTTTGTGACTTTTTCTCCTAGGTCTGCCCACTTTACATTCTTGTTTTTAGTTAAACTGACATGTGGTAGTCGATTAGATTTATAAAGTGCTAGGAATTCCTGGGGCAATGAACAGCTAACTACACTGTTCCCTTCTGTGTCCCAGTACAGATTACACAATACTTATCTGTTAGCATGATTTTTGAACAGTTCTTGCTCATATTTTTTATCAGGTCCTGGTGTGCTACAGTAATATAGAGTACAATGCAACAAATGCTGTTTATCAGTGTCAAGGGAGGGGGACTACGGCTATGTTCATCAGCTCTTCAGTTATTGCCCCTAGACCAGTCGTAACCAAGTCCTGGCTGTACCAATAAAATGTTTCACCCTCCGGTCGCACTACAAAAGTATCCATTTGTCGCTGTGCTTCCATACCCTGCATGGTTGGAACTACTGCTATGCCAAATATCTGCATAAGGTCTCTGCCCAAAAGGTTTACTGGGCATTTTGCAGAAACAACAATTTTGCTCTTCTGTGTCATCCCTGAAACAGGGTCAGTTATTGCTATGTTATGGGAGAGTGGCTCCAGATACAGCTGCCCATTAGCTGCTTTCACTAGTATATAATCAAGTGACTCTGAATTTTCTGGTAGTTTGGAAGGATGTATCAGGGTTCGCGATGCCCCTGAGTCACACAGAAATTTAACTTCCCTCCCTTCTACCAGAAGTGTAACTTCTGGTTTTGTGTCTGCTAAGTAGAGCTCTAGACTCAGTAATGCTAAATCCAAAATTTTATTTTCTTCATTATCTGTGATTTCTTGCACATCCTCTATTTCTTCTATCACACCCTCTGCTCCCTCTATCACATTTATATTTGTCTTTCCTTGGTCATTTCTTTCTAGTGATTCCTGACTACCATATAGTCAGTCCTCACCCTCCTTATCTTCTGTGGTTACCTTCTTATTTTGCTTGCAATCCCTTGCCAAATGTCCCTTTTTCCCGCATTTAAAACATTCACCCCTTTTCTTTCTCTCTTCAAACTCCTCTGATCGCTTATCAGATTGTTTTTTTCCCTGGGCATTTTTCTTGCCCTTCTTCCCGGACTGTACTACAAAGACTTCTGCTCTGTCTTCTACTGCAAATACTTGGGTTTTCTTTTTCTTTTTGCTATTAAAATGCCTTTTGGCATGTCTTGCATATTCCAGTAATGACTGTAATCTACTTGTATGGTGATCTACCATGTGCTTTGTAATAAAACTACTTATGGGTGCAATACTACCCTTCAAAAATGCATTCTTTAGTTGCTGCTCATATGGGGAATCATGTGTTTGGTCTTCAGGTACCTGCATTCCACAATGGTTATTAAAACACTCTAATAATCTGGCATAATATCTATCAACAGTTCCACCTTCTTGTTGGATGCATTGATTAATGCAAGTCCAGTCAGCCCTAGGCTTCCATTTCTCAGAGATTCGGTCTGTCAGACCTTTCACTCTGTTATCCAGTTCTGCGTTACTATGTGGGAGTGGCCTATGTTCTGCATCACGGGGATTCCAGTTGCCACTGATCATGTGCCAATCTGGACCTATGATTTGTCTGACTACTTTCTCTACTTCCTCTCCATTTAAATGGCAACTTAATCACATGCCCTGTAAGTCTTCTAAGAATTTTCTAAAATTAACTTTTGGATGGGGAATTCCCTCTGTGGCTTTCCGGATGTCTTCCAGTGTCCACGGTCTATATACTAGGATAGTTGGGTCCTGCCCTTCCTGTCCTGCCTGAGGATTTGGCACTTCTATGAGCGGACATATCTCTTCTTTGCTCATAGCCCGTGAATTTCCATTCATTTGATATAATTCTATATCCCCTCTTGTTTTGCGTGTTCGAGACCTAGTCTCGACAGGATCTCTGACAAACGATTTTGATTTCATAGGGACAGTTGGGTATAGCGGAGGTGGATCTGCTTGTCCACTCGCTTCATATTCTGGTAAGGGAAGTGGAAGGGGTGGAGGGGCCGATGCTATTACCAAGTTATTGTCTTCTTTATCTAAAAACATTGTTTTTGAATTTTTATTCTTTTATTCCCTGCGGTTTGCTTCCTCAAGCCACCTGTGTGCCTGAGGAATGCCTAGTTGGCATTGCTTTTTTTACCTGACCTTTTGCGTCTGTTTTAAGCTGTTTGACAAGTTTGATAAGTGAAGCTTTGTCTAATTTGCCATCGAATTTATATTTATTAACCCATTTCGTATAATACCTAACATTGTCGGCACGTTGTAATTGCATATATTTTGCAACTTAGGTTAACAACGGATCTCGGGATCTTTTTGTGCACTTATTTCCCATGTTGTCTTAACTTAGTTAGAAAATGTTACATAACCCTTCTAATCACATGGTACCACGATTTTCACAGTTTATCTAGAATAACTGCCTACCTATCCTGTTTCCCTGATCTATGACAAGACAGCAATCTTTTTTGTCCCTGATTTATAAAAATCTGTCTGACAAAAACAAATACTGTAACAAGTCCCTGATCTGAAACAAAGGAAAGGTAAATTCCTCCTTACCTGAGCCTCCATGATTGATCGTCTCACTGATGGTACCATAGACTCATCCTCCAATCGCAGATCAGAAACGGTGGCTGGCCTCTTTTGAACGACAATTCAGTCAGAGGTCTTTCAGAGCAGAAGAACCAATGTGGCCTCTTCTCCGTACAGTTTCATGCCATCGGGCCCATCTGACCTGAGCTTGAGTGAGAGTTTCCGAACCGAAGGACCAATCTGTCAAAGGAAAAATTAAACCTCAAAAAGATCAATACACGGCAGGTTCAGGTTAAGGCACTTTAATCTTGCAGCAAGGAGACAAAAACGTGCTAATACAGAGTTTGTCTAACTAAAATCAGGAAGTAAGTCCATCTTTATACACTTTCTAATAAGACATTGCCTACCAAGCTGACGTAACAGATCACAAGTTCTAACATCATTATTTCATAGCAGCTGTTTGTCCATGATTTTCTGCTTGCACTATCAATTTTATGAAAAACTTCCTAAGAAAAACAACGTGGCCTTGGCGACCACCGGTTAGATACAGCTTCCCACTATATTATGTTACCATTCAAGGTACTATGGCTAATTCGAGCACAAAGCAAGTACAGATTCTTCAAGCAGTCTTTGTTTGATGTATCTCTTCTTTTCTGCAGCTGTGCATGTTCTCATAGCATGAACAAGGCTGATTGTTCATATTCAGTCATATTATAGAAAACAGTATTGTTCTATTCATTCATTTCCTGACCTAGCAGATAATCACCTGCTTCTCAAGTACATTGCCAAAAGGCATAAACATGAATTTTGCTGTGCTAGCAATTACTAGGTCAGGGGGCATCTTGCAAGTTTCAGAAAGCATACTGCAGTTTCAATAAGCATCTTATAATTTCATACAGAATTAAGCTGTACATAAAATAGAACGAAAATATGTTAACCCTTTTAGCTTCTAATAAGCATTAAACATATACATAAATGCATATTTTTCTGCCAACCTCTACATCTGATTCAGCCTCTGAAACCCCCAGCTGTGCCTCAATTTGGCCACCGTCATCATCAGAGTCTGAAGAGGCACTGACATCAGGTGGTGCAGGGGACAGAGACCAACCTCCCCGGTCACCTGTGATAAAGAGGAAAAAAACAATACATTAATACCTGCACTACTATGCTCTGCAGTACTATGGTGCAGTATATGTTAAGCTGTATATACTGCTGTCACTATTACAGACTTGTGGACATTATTTTCTAACCCCAGTCTATAATGGTTTGGAAATAATTATTCAGCAAACAACAATTTTATGAGCAAAAAATAAATGATATACACTGTGGACATTCTGCAAAAAACTGTTGACAGTTATGGCAATCATTAATGTCCTGGCAATAGTTTTCACATCACTCACTATGGTCATACCTACAAAGCAGAGGTATGAGTTTAAACTGTGGAAATTCAGAAAATATCTGTACGGTTAACAATTATGCAGACAGTACATCAGTCCAGCCAGCAGGCCTGGGTTGACACTTTAGCTAATACATTGAAATATAGCTACATCTCTGACACAACAGTTTTCTGCTTACCAGAGGCAAGAGCGTGGCTTCTTCCAATTCCTGACGGTCCTGAAAAAAGTTGAGGGAGAGGTAATGGCAACAACACCACATGTTACAGTATAACAGGGGTTAATATGTCCAATAATCTCATATCTATAGTAACTGCAGTGTTAAAAGCTATGTTGGTGACAGTCTCTACATGAGCTTAAAACTGCAGCTAACTTACTCCCCCCCCAAAAAATAAATACCCGGCACCCATTTAAAACTATATACACTGGTGGGAGGATGGCAGAATGGTTAAGGTCTTTACCTTGCAGACACAAGGTGAAGGGTTTGATTCTCACATGGGGTGATTGGCTAGGCTTAAAATGGCCCATAAGGGCAATTAGCCTAGTACTAATCTATGAACCTATGAACCTATGAACCTTGACAGGATGAATGCAGCAGCATTCTACTGCTGATCTAACTAAGCATGAAGTTCCATTTCATTGATGCAAAACTTTTTTGGTGGCCAAGAGGACTAAGGATTCCACCTGTTTTCTGAAGCTGTATTGGTGTGAGGGTTCAGTCCTGACATATGTAGAAATTTGTGATATGTACTATCAAGTTTTACTGTGCTTCTACAAATTTTGGGTATGTGTTCCTTAGTTTTAGTATCTTTTCCTATTTGTCTTCTTTTAATTCCAGTATTGCACACTCCTCTGCGTCCCAGAAAAACATCTGGCTAAGCTTATCTTCTTTGCCCAGTGCACAACATTGTGGAAACAGGGAAAAACAGATTCTTTAGAAAGCAGGCACTCCAAGATAGAAAATGGATGCATTCAATTAATGCTCTTAGCCATCGTGAAAAGCTGGTACAGATGGGACAGGGTAAATGTGCCTCACATGTGTGCACTGCTTCCCTGTGTGCAAACAGGTCTAGCTGACATGCGTGCACACTTTGTTAACCTTCGAGCAGTCCAATGCTTGTTGTGCTATCGAATTGTAGATATGACATTTTATTATACTGTTTATTGTCCATTTCCTTTGTATGGCATAAAAGTACATGGGGAAACATTGCAAACTAAGAGCATATAATATAATATAATATAATATAATATAATATAATATAATATAATATAATACAATATACCATAATATATTAAAATACATATTATATTACGATATATATAATATAACATATGTTATGACAATAATAATAATAATAATAATAATCATATATGTTAATTACAATACATTAATTTGTTTTCTCCCCAAACCACCCCAAACAAGCACTAAAACCCTGGAATCTCATTACCTTTTCCACACATATATCAACCACAATAGAAAGTGTTATACATAATGTTGTGTGCTCACTCATGGATAGGACAACTTGGTGATGCTCACAGCCATGCTCTGCAAATCTCAAACAGCCAAGTATGCTCAAAAAGGGTGCTTGTGTTGTTACACAACAAGGCTTCCAAATAGTGTACTGCTATTAGGGTACTAGCCTCAGATGACACTTTGAAGCAATGTATCGACACAGGCCTTCCAACCTCTTGTTTCCCACATAGCTTGTTGATGTCATCTAGTATAAGTTCACTTGTAGTCCTGGCAAAATCAGACTTGTGTTATGGTGCATGCGATAAGTACTGTTTTCTGTATTATGCATATTTAGATAGGTAGGGGTTCTATTCTCATTGCAGTACAATGGTGGGGGGTTGGTTTATGTGTGTCTATGTGAGCTGTTGCTGAACTTTACAGTCAGCTTTTTACATGAGCCCTTAACAGACACTGCTAATGTCATCATCTATAAAGTGTTGTCTAACACACTTCAAGTTGGACTTGAGCTGTGGCATTTGTGTTAAGTGCCGTGTTCTGTAGTGTGTGTACTTAGATATATATGGGTTCTATTCTCTCTACAGTCAAATGAGGGATTGGTTTGTGTGTGTGTGAGCTGTTGCTGGATTTTACAGTGAGCCTTTTACAGCAGACTATGGGATAGTGTTATATTGCTCTGGACAGACACACATCTGTCATTACTAGGTTATACAGTATGTAAAAGAAGTTGCTGTCTACAAATACAAAAGTGAGAACCCAGACCTGGAGGACCACCCTCCTCAATCTAAGCAAGCAAATAAAACAACTTGTGCAATCTCTAGCCCCGACCCATATTTTCTCTTTTGTCCTTTTTTTTATTTTGTCATTCCCACACAGAATAGCAGGGTAGGCCAGGCCCACAGGATCCACCTCCCCCCACTGCACTGTCTATGGCACCAAGGTTCAACATGTCTGATCCGCAAACTGGTAGTACCCCTTGTTCTGCCCCTGCACTATCTGGCCCCTCAGATACTTCTGCCCAAAGGAATGACTTGTGGTTTCCTCTGGGAGCAGTGGCAGAGTGGGTGATTTCATCACCTGAGAAGAACTGCTGGGAATGCTGCATAGGATTGTGTGCCACACTATGGCCGCATGTCTACACCAGATGCAGACACTGCTCTCCATCACTGTACTCAATAACACAAGGAGATGCAGATTTCAGACATTGCAGCCATCAGTGCAGTGAGGTGACAGTGACGACAGTCCAGTGGGTGAGGACTCGATTATAACTGTCACCTAGCTTGACATACATAGGTTTGGAAGGTCCATACCTTTACCCCAACCATAGTGTTCATCCACTTCTTGTGTTCTTCATAGTCCTTGTCTCTTATCCTGTATGCCCTATCTGTCAACAATTGCTTCATGACCTTGCCAAATTGCCTGTCTCAGGCATACTTGTGTCCCTTCCCAGCATTTCTTTCTCTCTTCAAAAAAAAAAAACAATAGTG